>NW_020653431.1:0-29048 GCF_003589595.1 Hyposmocoma kahamanoa
CACTGCTATTCCACAGACACTATTGAGACTCAACTACTTGTGAAAGAATTCGTCCAGGGAAGTACTGCCTCCTTTCCTATTTCTGCCACCAAGCAGTAATGTGAGCGTTATGGCGTTCCGGTTTTGAAGGGTAAAGGTGTTGGTGAAATTACAGGTACATGGAACTTGTCAACTTATGTCTCAGGATGTCGGGCGTAGTGGCAGTGCCCCTCACATCTTTCCCGTACCCCGTGGAACCGGAACGTTATACTGCTCACATTACCGCTTGGCGGTAGAAATAGGTAAAGTGGCAGTACTTCCCTGGACGAACTTTTTCACAAGGAGCTCTACGGCTACAAAAAATCATACTCCCATAATCGAAGTACGGGATGTTGATGTAATACTAACATGTTAATACTGCGATGAATACCTCATTTAAAAAAAAATATATTAAGCAACTAGTTGGCACATCTAAGTATTTTAGTAGCAGTAGAGCTCCTTGTGAAAGAGTTCGTCCAAGGAAGTACTGCCTTAACTACCTTACCTATTTTTGTCGCCAAGCAGTAATATCAGCCTTACTGTTTTCCAGTTTTGAAGGTACCGGGCGCAGTGGCACTGCCCCTCAGTTCGTTGCGATTTAAAACTCTGAGTGACACTGCAACTGCTATGGACAGGCGTGTAGCTCACCATCAGGCGCACGACTTGATTGTCCCATCACTTGATATTACTAAAAAAAACTAAAATCATAATATGACAAGCCTACGCTCCGAGCGACATGAAGGCACTGACGTACTGAAAAAACGGGACTGGGACGGACTTCGTAGCTTATGTTTTCTTTTTATTATACATTGCTATAACACACGTGGCATTTGGCCGCGCCAGAGTTTCGTTCACAGTTTCGTAGCTTGTGTGCTTCACCATCGTCGTAAATTTAATACACTGAAATTGAAAAGTCAAAATTTGATTTGGTGAAATAATCATTATAATCAAAAAACATTAAAGCGAGGTGTTTTGACGCGAGCCTACATTTTAGGTGAGGTGTGGGGGACCGCCCCTCACGTCCCGCAACCCACGTGCTGAAAATTAATATGAATAAAATAAGAACAGGCGGAGGAAATGTGACACAGATCCGACGTCGACAAGCGCCCGATGGCGACTGACGGGGCCACGTGCGGCGCGGCGCGTCTTTAAACCTCTGTAAACCTATATTAATACAGGGATTCAGTTGTAAACCAAAATTTAGCAAATTTTCTGTAGTACTTAAAGAGAATCTCCCTTTTATATCTCCATTTGAAAAATATGTACTAGCTAGATATTTAATTCATAAATAATTCTTTTAAGACTTTTATTTTACCCTGTTTTTAAGATTTTGTATGATCGGGTGAAGTACATCCATCCTATCATGTAATAAATTAGCACATTCTTTAGACAACATCCTTAGGTGTATCGTACATTTATTGTAAGATGAAACCATTTGATCTAGCAAAACAGTATATCCCGCTTCTCCTCCGGTGACTCACCTGCAGAATTAGAGCATTCTAGTGCATTAAAAAACTTTTCAACAATACTAGACACTATGAATTTGATTTATTCTGTAGAAATGTAGACACGATCATGTCCTACCAAACGTCCTTCACTTTGACCCAACACGTGACTGACGGTGATACCCTACTTTTGTAAATTTGTTTAGTATTTTTGTTTTTGTTCGTATTATTTGTTTCATTTCTCAATACTTTTTGTGTAATTGTCTTATTTATAAATTTTTCCGTATCTTTTTTTTTTCTTAACTATTGTAAGTAATCTGTGAATTTCTTAAAAAATGTAAAAAAAATAGATAAGTCCATTTTGCCCAAATGGACTGCAATTTCACTATGTACAAATATTGACGCAGGTAATTGTACTGTTATTGTATATAATTTTCAGGATAAAGCAGCTGGGAAGCCGGACTCCGCTAGTGGCATTGCTGTGACGTCAGCAACACTCGTTCTAGCCGTTACTATTGCTCTTCTCAACTAATTTCTACGTATAAGTATATAAATACATAGAGGGCCTATTAGTACTTTTGTACAACAAAACATGGGATCAATTCTGTTTTGCGTGTTAAACTAAATTGAGTTTTTAAACTAATTATGTTTTGTCCATACTAACTTAAGTTATTGTCGACGTCAAAGTAATTCTTTATTATTGTATAAATTGTACTTGATTTAATTTTATTGTCACTAGTTACAGTTTTCTTAACACAGCTAGACTTCTTATTATCCCGATATTCCGGACCTTGACTTAGCCGAGTATTCAACCCGTGAACATGGAACGCGAAAACGTTAAAATCCTGCTGTATAAAAAAGTAAAACTGGTGATAATAATTTAGTGAAAAACTACGAAAATCAAAACATTTAGATTTATGTGATGCAGTCAGGAATGCGTATCAGAATTAATCCCACAAATCGTGGGCTCTCAAATGCACGTCAACTTGTGGCTATGGGAATTTTATTATTGGGTATTTTTTGTAAATTATTTATAGAAGTTTTTTGTTAGTCAAACCCGGTCCGGTGTGGGTTGATAATTTTAATGCAGTTCAATATGTCTTTATAAGTTTTCCTTGGAAGAATGTTATGAATGAATCATATGCGCTCAAAATAGTCCTTGTACTTTAAGATGGCCAGCTGTAAACATTCCTTACTATTAAGTAACTATTTATTTTAAAGCCCACTTTAGGTGACATAAAGAAGAAAGCTTTATTGCGTTATAGTACGTACAGTTATTTTATTTGATATCTACCGCAATGGCAACGGAAAGGCAGCTTATGGGACACTGATACCTCTAATAAATGAGCTCGTGAATAATTTTTAATAATATCTATAGCCTAACTTAGAAGTAAAAATATTTTGTAAACTTAAAACAAATTAGCAATCTTAAAATTGTAGTTATTCTGTAGTCATAAGCTATATGTGTGCGTATTATGGAAATTTCACTCCGAAAATAATATTTTGTATTACTTCCGATGCAATAGAGAATAGAATGGCTTGGCACTCAACTACTGTTTGACTTTTGTTTATCAATGTTTATCTTTTGAGTGCTTATGTAGAGTACACACACATTTATGAACCGTGTTTATCGAAATATTTGGGTGTGAGTAGATTTAGCTAAACTTCAAGGTACAAGGTATATA
This sequence comes from Hyposmocoma kahamanoa, assembly GCF_003589595.1. Lineage (NCBI taxonomy): Eukaryota > Metazoa > Arthropoda > Insecta > Lepidoptera > Cosmopterigidae > Hyposmocoma > Hyposmocoma kahamanoa. The sequence goes on from NW_020653431.1 coordinate 3,149, forward strand.
TGTGATACCAAATTTATATTATTGTATTTTGTTCTATGTATTTTGATGTGTAACAAGCCTTTATTTTACTGCGACAGTGTATTTAGAAGAACACGTTTGTAATTGTAAGTGAAAATATTGTTTTTTTTTTTTTGGCGTTTTTGTAATCATACCTGGATATCATAAGGTGTTTTCGGCTTTACGTATATATTACTTGAAGTTTAGGTAAATAAAGTTTAACCATACAGATATCTGTTTAAAAGTTTCAGTGTCAATTATTGATCACATTGACCTACTAACTAATCAATGATTTGGTCAATCCTGATAGGTCAACGGTGCCAATCTATAAATCGACTCCTACGTAATCTATCGTAGGCCATAAAAATAGGTACATTTTTTTTTCATAAATAACTCTTATTATACTTAGCAGTAAAAACAATTCCATTGCAATACCTCGAAGCTCATGTGTAATGCTCATTTTAGTCCTTTCAATACATTACGTTCTCTAGTAACGTTGTAGATTTGGGCTTACGACTCTTTACGTAGGAGGGATAGAAATAATAGTTTACTCCAGTGCCAAGAAATAACAAACTCGAATGCAGGTTATTCTTAGTTAATCCGTGACTTCTAAAGACGACATTTCGACGCTTAAATGCTAAACGGCCGCATGTCAAAAGTCACTTTTTTACAGGAGTGGCGATCAGAGTTTTCGACCTCCTTTTTTAACATTTTAATATTGTTTTATTTTTAAATACCCATATATTTATACTCAAAAGATGCGTATTTTAAGGCTCTATAAATTTGTAAACACAGACACAACTCAACATAAAGACTGTTTAGCTTGAAAGTTAGCCACGAAAGTGCAGAATCCCGAACAGGCATTTGCGTCATTTTAAAGTAAAGCATTTAAGCGATAATTTGTAAAATTAAGCAACTCAAAATGTATTACTTAAAGTAAAAATTAATTCCTTTAAAAACTACAAAGACCTGCCATTTTTTGTCGAGTGTGTGGTAATTTAATTGGGTATTATTATTATTTATTTATTGAGCATTGACTATAGGGCCATCAGCCATCAAACAGGTAACAAATAGTTATGAAACGCAAAACATATTAATGCTCAAAGTTAAAATTTAATTTATGTGAAAACTGTTACTACAAAATCCGCCATTTTTTTTTGGTCATCTAAACAAATGATGATGACTTTTTAATTTCACACGTTAAACAAACATGAAAAATAGAAAAGAAGAAGAATTATGCAATATAATATAGCATTGTCTCTGTCTAAAAATTCGTACTATTTCCTCAACCGGAAACTTATGAATTACCATCAACCAATAGGCCGTTAACAATGCAAAAAATTGTTGTTTGCGTTAAAAACTGTTTACATTTCCAGCTCAGGTTTGTACGAGTATGGGAAATAGGTAAAATTTTATTTTTCGCCGTAGAACAAAAACTGCACATTGAGTGACAGGTATTAAGATCAAGAGTTTTCGTTATTTCAAAAATACCCTATAGACAATAATCCTGCAACTTGAGTCGCCGGTATACAACAAAATTCCTACTATGTAGGTTTTGGGCCCAGAAAAACGCGTGAGGCACCATTCTAATTACCTATAAACATAATTAACTTTTTAATGAAACTAAACAAAAATGCGTAGTCTCCATTAAAAACCAATTAGATTGTACATTCGTTAATGCGAATTACTGAGCTTATAACAGAGTATACTCAAATAAGTGACTTGACGTCACGTATCCAACAGGTCAGCCAAAAGGTTGTATAAAAGAGTTGTGTAAAAGATGTATTTCAAACTTAATTATGGATTTAGTAGATTAGAGAATGTTGTACATTTTACGGCTTCAGCACACAGACGTGTTGTTTTTTATGAATTATTGGTTAGTTTCATATACGAATATTGCATTGCAGTTTATTATATGATACTGGTAACAAACAGTTTCTGCATAAAAGAAAAACTTTCGAAAATTCATAAATTTATCTATCAACGTATACAAAGCCATAATATGTAAAGTGCTCACAATATTGCAGGGCTATATTATAATAAATTCACCAAAACTTTAAAATTTTTGTACTATTTGACGCATTTTACACCTGTATTTAATAATATTAATATAACACAGATGGTATTTGACAGTAAGTTCAAACATACAATCGTCCTCCCCGAGAACCCCTACTCCTGCTCCTGCGTTTTGCATCGGACTGGTATTTATTTACGCTACCGCTTTAATTGGGACTTTTATCCCATTTGTTACCATTGGCAACTACTGGGATTTTTTAAATTCCATTTGTCACCATTTGCAACAACTAAGGTTTTTTATCCAATTTGTCACCACTAACATTTGGATTGTTCACAATTTCTCGCCAAATTTTGATAAATTTATTAAAAGTCATGGAACAAAAGTTGTTGTTTATGATATTAGTAATTCAGCCCTGTGAGGTTGTTAGTATGTTACAAATAACTCTGTATATAAAAATGTATTTAGGATTTTCTCTGATCTACTGAACTTTGTAGCATAAGTTTTAGATAGCGATTGTTTTCGTACGTAAATTCAATGCAAATCCTAAGGGTGAATGACCATGTCGCTATTAAGTAGTTGCTGTCCAAAAATGTTATAAGTAGTAATTAATAATCAACCACGTCGTCGAACTCTTGTCCATTCTTAGAAATAAATAGGAAGTATAATATTAAATGGCACCGAGTGCAGGATTCATGACAATACCTACAGAAATTAAACTTGCTAAGTCCGAATGCAACAAAAGTAGACTGGACTTATTTTCCTAACCAATCTGCAACGAATATGTACTTCTATAAATACTGACTATGCATCTTGTACCCCAATAAGAAAACATATTTTAACATTTTGGTAAACAATTTATATTTTATACAAAAGTAAGATTTTATTTATATTTTGATAGGATGTTATTAAAACCAATTTTTGTACTTTCATTTTATTTTTTTATTTCTATACGTTGTTTGTGGTTTTGTTCTTTTTAATTTTAGGTTTAAGTAAAGTTACACTTTTGGGAACTAAAATTATTCCAAAGTGATGCTCTGTCAGTCGAACTACTGGTAGATCATTGTTTTAGTTTATGTTGAAACAGGAAAATTACATATAAAAACTGGACTTAAAAGACCAGTGTAAAGATGGCATTTGCTTTAGGATCGTCAAAGAAACTAATATAGAGTGCATAATTGTTGACTCGATAGAAATGCTGGCTTAAGGTCAGTTTCAAATTAGACGCTTATATGTAGAAGCGCTGCAGTGACATTTTCAGACAATATTTAGAAGCGCAATTGCAGCGCCACCGTCGTGACAGACGCGCGCCACTTTTGCAGTCACAATTAGTGAACTAAAAATTACTAAAGCGCTACTGATGCGCAGCTGCTGCATCACAGTCGCGCCACTGCCGCGTCAATTCAGTTTCTACAATTCTACAAGTGTCTAATTTGAAGACGGGCGTCTTCAAATTAAATTAGAAGCTTATCGCGAAAAGCCAAAAAAATCCAAAAGAAAATAATAATGTCGAAATAGTTTACTCGAAAGTGTATGCGACAGAATTAAGACTATGGTTTTATATTTCTCTTAAAGACAGAAATTTTGTATCTAAGCAAAGAGGTAATTATGATCATATCAAAGATATCCCTTTATCTCTTAAAGAAAATGCCGTCATTAGGTAAAATATCAATAGAATCATATCATGGGTTAACATTGAGTTGTAATTATAAAGTCAGATATGCTTCCAAGTAATTAATGCGTATATAATATTGTTGTTATTTTCGTGGTATACTCTTAAACATACTGGTAATATCAAACGGTACTTTTTCGGAAAATACCCAGATACAATATTTATATTATCATGACATTTACGATTATTGTTCCCGCTACTACAAAGCATTATGTGATTCCGCTAGCTATTAAGAATGTTGCGATGCTATCTATTAATAGTTGTTGCATAATAATTGTGATTCGTAAAATGTAGGTGTCTTTTTTGAAGAAAATAAATGTGAATAGATGTGAATGATTTGTTGCAGTTTTATTCAAACCTAGTTATTGTCTCCCTTGTTGTCATTATGCAGACGCAAGTTTAATTAAATTATCAGTAAGAAAAAGGTAAATTTGATTGCATTTTATATTAATTGTAGTACAAATAGACCCGTATAAGTTTTCTCTTTTTGCTTAATGGCGGTGCCGTTTTTTACTTTGCCAGTTTTCCACTTAGTAATGGAAAGAAACTTATTCAATAAGTATTATGGGAGTACAACGCCAGCAAATACAAGCTGCCCCTGTCTATATTTAGTATAGACTAACATATCGACGCTTGAAACCAATCTTGTATCTCGAAAATATCACTTTTTTTTACATAATATTTGGAATTAAAAAAAAAATATATAAAGTAGTGATCGTGATGCTATGACGGTATTTATCATTCTACGATGTCGATAATTAACGAAACAAGAAAATGCTGTAAATACAACTTTACAAATTCTATTGCGAACAAGATTGCTTTACTAGAATTTATTTGGTCTGTGATTGCTTCTAGCGTATAAATGTAGACACACACACTTCCCAGTTATCACCTAAGTCTACTCTCAGCGCGTAATTTATGTGTTATCGGTGAAGTAAAATGAGATGATCTCTTTATGATGTTTAAAATTACATCAGCAATGATGTAATTTTAAATGTTTACAGAACGAAAAAGACGGATGTTTTGAATTTGATTTGGGTTTGTTTCAATCACAGACACAAAATGCCCTCAAAAAGTTTAGGAAAATAAAACGCAAAATCAAAATAATATCTGTATTTCAATTTGTTGACTGTAGTTAAACTTATTGCGTTTGATGGCACCACTGCATAGCTCAAAACTCTTCACTTAACTAGTGGTTTGTTCATTTAATTTTTCTGCAATACAACAAGAGTTTTTATAAATTGCATTCTCATTTAATGCCTGTATCATATAAGATAGCCATAATAGATACCTTTAAATAACTATCAAACCATTATAATATTATGAAATAAAAGAAATTGAATAAACAGAACGCGCTATTTTTAAGCAATTAAACACAAAATCATATTTTACATTCACTTATTAACAAATACTATAAAACTTATTTAGCAACAAATTTTGGACACACACTTGGTTAAAACAAATTAGTAACAAATTTAGAAACACTCTTGGTAAACCTTTATGATTAGTGATGCCTAGTGTATGTACCCTTATGCTTTATTTGTTATGTCTGTAGGTAATTACTTACCTTGGGACAGGGCGAGGTGTTTCTGATGTACTTGAAGAGCGACTCTGCCATATTACCAGGGGTAGGCGTATCGCACTTTTCTAGCTCCGTCACCATACATGAAGTCAGCTCGTCATATTTGTGGCACTGCGTCTGTGACACATTATATATTGCATTGAAGGGCCTAACTTTACATTATATGATTTCATATTAAAAGCGAACACTGCATATAAGTTAAACAATGTTCGATCTGGTACAATAACATTTGATTTCTTATCAGTAATAATAGTACAAATAACTGTAGGCGTGATTATATACATACCTAGAAAAGATACTTACGTCCAAACTCATAGCCTTAGCCTCTTCTACAGTGGAAACGGAGTCCTTCAATTTTTGTCCACAATCACGGAGTTCCGCTATCTTTGACTGCAAGCATGCTGGACCGCCCTCAGCGTAGAACACTGTAAATATTTTCAAATCGTAAACCATATTATATGAGTAACTTACCTGACTCACACAAACATTTGCAGCAACGTGTTAGACGTTGTCTATAACAGACTTAAAAGTTACGTTATGATCGTTAAATAGTGGCGCTCGTATTGAAATTGCAAATCAAAAAGAAAGTTGCCGAACTTATTATGTATAAGTACTAACGAGCAATCCTGTCGCCATCTTTGTAGCAGATAAACTCGAGTAGCTGCGAAGTGCCGTTTTTAATGTCTCCGATGTGACTGCGTATCGCGGAGTCCATACACGGCTTGACGCCTTCCAACATCGTGTACAAGCAGTTCTTCAGCTGAGGTGTTTTCTCGCAGTACCTGATGTGTAACGTAATTAATGACAACAAAAATTTTTGCTTACTAAAGTAATTACGCATTTTTTCAAAAACAAAAAACAAATTGCATTCAGCGAACTAGGCTAAATAATAATAACCTACGCGTCTCTGACTTTCCGGCTGACTGGATTATTGCCGGGGAATACCGCTTCTCCCGTATAAAAATTTTAAATTGATCTTTTAGACCATGGGACAAGCGAGAGTCTAAAATGGATAATAATAATAATTATTTATTTCAGATAATTGCAAATTCAGAATCCCATTGTAAAGCGACAACACTGTCGCTTTGAAACTGAACAGGTAATATTAATATAATATTTGAGATAATATCTATGGATAATAAATACTATGTTAGTTGTCATGTGCGACATTTTTTAGAGTTGTTTGTTATTTCCAGGACAAAGTTGTAAGTATTATTTTATTTCAGAGTTGCAATAGCGTTAAGTAATTTAGTTATTATTGCAATGTTTGTTCTGATCTGTGTACATCATCGTATATTGTATAATTTAAAATAATATTTTTTTATTGTATAATTTAAAAAGACAAGTAGATAATAAAGAACAACGCTAACTTACTTTTTAAAAACTTCGTCAAGTTCGCCATTCGGCATGGCTTTTTTGATCTCGTCGGTTATGGTTTCAATGTCAATCAATCCTTTCAAGCAATCGCCAAATGCCGTAATGGCTGCCTGTTGAAAATACAATTAGTACTCTATAAAAACAAATTTAATTTAAATCGGTAAGCTAATATCGTACCTCTAGCATAATAAAGGCCGTTAGCAAATGATTTTTCTTGAGAGAGATTCTGCGGTAGAAATTAGTCGATAACTTTTTAGGACAGATAAAATTTAATATACCTCTACATAATTTGAGATTAAAAAAGTTGAGCAGCAGTAGAGTTCGTTGTGAAAGAGTTCGTCCAGGGAAGTAAGTACTGCCAACTTACCTATTTCTGTAGCAATTACCAAGCTGTAATGTTAGCATACATACATTCAGGGTCACTTGACGATTCCACAAGCGATCGTTAATTTCACTTTAGTAGCAGTAGAGCTCCTTGTGAAAAAGTTCGTCCAGGGAAGTAAGTACTGCCATCTTACCTATTTCTGCCGCTAAGCAGTAATGTCAGCATTACAGTGTTCCGATTTTGAAAGGTAAGGGTGCTGGGGAAATACAGGCACATGTTTAGGACCTAAAGGACCCTCTGTACCTTGTCTTTCGCCTTATCATGGTTTGTTTCGGTGTTACTTTGAAGTACATTTTTAGCGCCCACTTACACGATTCGAAAGATTTCGCGCAGCCGCCGCGCGGCGACCGCCCCGTTACCACGCTTTCACGTACATTAATAGTGAATCTGAATTCTATTTACTAGGCAACAACATTTAAATTCCTCTGAATAATATAACCGCGCGGTCGCCACGTGGACCAAAGACAAGCCAGTCTCGCCCGCGCGTCCGGGATGCTTATTTAATTTAAAACGTAAAAAGCTAAAAAAAACATAAGAGCGTACTTTGCCATGACACTTCATGACAGTTAGATGCACGCGGTCGCTGTGCGGTGGCCTTAGACTATTTCCTTTATTTTTTTCCATCCTCTAAGGCGGTGGCAAACGCAGTCTCCGCACGGTGTGAGCGCAATGAAATTCGTGTTGAATAAATGCGTCCTTATAGTATTGTTTTTTTTTATAACTACAATTTTTAGAAGACAAACATTTGCGCGACTTTTACCTACTTATAATCCTCAAGAGTGGGGAATATGTGCTTTAACAACCAATAGCATTACGTTATTTTGCTGCACGCGCCGCTTAGTCGAAATTAAAATGTATTGGTTGTTGAAACTGAAATCTTCTCCGTTCGCCTTAATAATTGTGTGTGGTTTGATTATAATACATGCCTTAACGTCTTGTAAATGTTCTGAAGCGCCATTCTTAGTGCAGTAGTTGCTTAGCATGGTGTCGTACTGCGCTTGGTCGTTTGGTATCTGCACCTCGGCATAAGCACCTGCAAAATTGGATAATACACGGGATTGAACAAACGTAAAAATACTTTGTAACACATCATATGCCTAATATGTACACTAGCCGGGTCTTGGATAAAATATTGTAAATCCTTTGATATCGCTGTTTGTATCATAATCATCAACCCAATTTATATGTCCCAATGCTGAGCACAGGTCTCCTCTCAGGCGAGGGTTTAGGTCATAGTTCGCCATGCTGCCCAATGCGGGTTGGGTACTTCATACATTTTCCGAGTGTTCTTCATACATTTTGCAAGTTTCATCACGATGTTTTCCTTCACCGAACCGATCGCTGTTTGTATACTATCCTCCCGTTCACACGGCATTGCAATGCACGTTTTTTGCAGTATTCGATGTGCCTTTGTATGTGTGTGCGTTTTTTTGCAGAACGAACACCGTGTGAACGGTTCTATATCTAATGTATGCGCCACTGTTATTTCATTTATTATACTGCAAAAACTGTACAGTGCCGTGTGAACGGGAGTTAGGAAAAAAATAGTAGGCACTCTTAAAAAGTAACCATAAAGTAAGAAATGAAACTATTTTTCCGGATTTAAATAGTGTATATTTGTTTTTTCAAACAAACCAACGTTTCGGGCCTTCACAAGTGCCTTGGTCACGGTTGGTACAGAGGGACCGAAACGTTGGTTTGTTTGAAAAAACAAATATAATAGGTACGCGATTTAAACCCGCAAAATAATTTCATTTCTTATGTGTAACAATCGCGAAAAGCTAAGAACTCGATAATCATAAACTAGTCTATTTGTAAGGTCATCGTCTTCAACCCATCATACGTCACACTACTGGGTATGGGTCTCCTCCTTCCTCCTTAGGCGAGGATTTACGTCATTATACGCTACGCTGACCTAATGCGAGTTGGAAACTTTGCTCGTTTTCCAACATTGTGAAGAAGAAAATATAGAGAAGTATTACTACTAAGCATTTAAAAATGTATGTAGAGTCAAGTGGGGTAACAGGAACATTGGGGGAAGAGGGTCTTCAAGCCTTAATTCATAACCTAAAGAGTTTAGCACTATAGTCTCTCAGTCGATAAAACAGACAAACAAAATTGTTTCAACGATTTTAAAGAGATGTCGCTACGATGCTCTAAATTCAAAAGACGGAAAAGACAAATTTGACAATTGCGAAATCTTGAGAATACGAGGTATTATTATAATTATTATTAGGGTGGCTTCATTCGGGGCCTATCTGGCCTCTCATCACTGCGACCATTGACTGATCTATTGTGACCCCTAATTACAGATCGGAGCCAAGGCTGACAGCATTAAATAGCTGAAGGAGTTTCGTGGTGTTGAGGCCTTATATTCTCTGCGTGTGGCAAGGCAAGTTTAGTGAATATCAAAATTGTTACAAGACCTATCTGTTCTGCCTTTAGCTCAAAACATTTGACTCTAAATAAAGTATACTCGCTTTACCCCACTATAATTTAGAAATAAAGCACATCATAAGCACATGCCGCAACAGAAAGAACAATGGCAAACTCCCATATACATTTTTGTTGCCACAATTTGTGTGCGTCTGTTTATGAAAAATATGTGAAAATATAGAGTTTAAATTCCTAAAATTTGGTTTACTATTTTGTGAAGTATGGAATTAAAGATATTCCTGTTTGAAGTTTTGGAGATTATGTTTTACATAAATTGAATACAATGTCTGTCGGTGTATCAAAATCACATCAAAATAAAATACAGAAATCATAAACAGAGTTAATAGAAGCTGAATGGTACCGTGGGTTTGTGACGTGATGAAAGTTCAGAGGAAATTATTTTTTATAATGTCATTTTATTTATAATTTTTTTGTGAGACGTGCCATCTACTATCCCCGATATCGGGAACTTTTTTGTCCGTTTTACCACTTTTTCGCCTGGCATATTTCGAGAAGGAATTATCTACTTTATTTTTTATAATAAAGTAATTAATGTTTTATTGCAAATCGGTCGAATCAGTACATTTGATATTACGTGAACTCACTAAATGTGGACATCTATACGTGCGTAGGTACTAAAAATCTTTTTTTGGCGGCTATGTCGCTCAACCAGAGAACAAAAAGTAAAGAGTACGGACACTCTCCGCCCCTCACTAGCGTTAGATACCGCACCACGCCCCACACATTGCCGGTCACATTGACTGAACGACAACATGGCTGCCGGCGAGCCGTTTTCGTGCGAAGACGGCTTTGATATTGGAATATAGTTTTCATTTATTCATTACGAAATTTGTACGTTAATATAAAATGAATTGTGCTGTTTACGGCTGTTTATCATCATTTTCCGAAAGATGAAACGAAGTAAGTAAAAAACTTATGTCTGAGACTCATTCAGTTAAGAATGGTTAAAAAGAATTAACTACAATGACACTGAAAATTTTATATCAGTTTTTAAGTAATATAAATATAATTAAGACGCCAGCTATTATAATTCAGATTTATGTATTATTGTAATTTATTGTTATTGAACAAAATATGTTGACTAACCGTTATGCTATAATCACCAATTTAGATACCTAAGACACAAGTAAACAATTTTACTTAGTTTAGGTATCACCTAGATTAATTTGCACTACTAACCTTAATTAAAATAATGTAAACATAAAATAATTTCATTGTTTGCGACAATTTGGCGCATATATGTAAATAATAGGTTATTTAATAAGATTTATGTATGTATTTAGGTTAATATTTTATACAGAAATAAATTTATCTTTATCTTTATCTTTATCTTTAGTTATTGTTTTCTTCATTTATTTACTGCAGAGTAATATAGGTATGTATAAGAAATACAGGTTTATTATATCAATATAATGAGGCGCCATGACTTCATAAGCTAGTAGACAAAGGTTCTCGAATTTTCAATTCATATTGCCATGACACGACTACCCATCCCATGACAGTGGCAGTGCTACTCAGAGCTTCAAATCGCAATGATCTGAGGGACACTGCCACTGCGTCTGTTACACTGAGACATAAGTTGTCAGGGCCCATCTGCCTATAATTTCACCAGCATCCTTACCCTTCAAAACCGAACGCAATAATGCGAGCAATACTGTTTGGTGGCAGAAATAGGTAGGGTGGCAGTAGCTACTACTAAAAATGTACAATATACTCTTATTACTTATATACCGTAGTTAGACACTGAAGTAAATAATGATAGTTGTTACTAAACAGATACCTAGATGTTTGTTACCTAAACACAGAGTTAAGAACATCGTATAAACTGTTTATCAAATAACAATTCTCGTAACCTTTAAGCAAATCAACATATCCATTAAAATTTTCCATTGCCGATATTGATGAGTATAATTGGGAACGACAAATAAAGACATATTAACCCTTGTCTAAGTAGTAAATGGCGGATTGTTGCATTTTGCATTTTTATTTTAACAAAAATTTTATTAATTCCGCTTTTATTATAAAAAAACGTTTATTACACTTCTTTTTAGGTACAATGTTTTTGACTTATTTCATAATTTAAAATTACGTTTTTAGTGCATTCCATTGCATTGTTGCTGTCATGATGTCTATTGTTTATTTATTTATTACCATTTAGAATAAACCATTGGTTGACGTTCAATAACCCTTTAACATTCAAACTCCTCATACAGATGATTTAACTGATTGTAAATTTTGTCGTTCGTCAGCCGGAATGATAGAGCGGTTGAAGCCACATCATAAGTACTTTTATTATATGAAAGTCATAAAAATAATACGAACTAGGTACATAAAGCAAATTATGTACACGATACATTTTATAACTTCTATTTAAGCAAAAAAGTTATCGACTAGTTTCTATCCGATTCCGGTCCGGTTCAATGACTCAAATGAGAACATAAAACAATACCTATTAAGCGTTTTTGGTACTAAATAGATACATCATGCAGCGTGTAGGTTACGCGCCAGTAAAAAACTTCAAAACATTGTACAATATACTTTATATGAGAGTAATAAAGTACAGCTAATCTTTCAGATGAACGATAATACAGTTGGCTTAATTGATTCAGATTCAGATTCAGATTCAGATTCATTTATTTCTCAAATATAACATTACAGTATAAATTGCACTACATGTCAAAGTATAAGAAATTATATTGAGATCGTCAGACAAAAAGGAAAATTATGAGAAAAGCGCACAATAATTAGAAAATTAACAATTCATTATATAATATTGTTGTCATTAAATTATATATCAAATATCATTCTCCATCAAGGATCGTCATAAGTTGATAACAATTATACAAGAGTATGTTAATGCGGTAAAAATTACAATAAAAATATAGAAAATACTGAATTCGTTACAATTTAAAGTCCATAAATTCTTGAATCTTGAAATTATTGAAAATACTATTATGGTATAAAAAAGGTTAACATGGGCTTGGGCCCAAACATGTAGGCTATGTTAAATTTCATCTAGTCTTATGTGTTTAGGTATATACTAGGGTATATAAAACCCTGAATTTTGTGTGGTTAATATTAACAACTTTTAATAAAAAGTATAATATACCTAATGTATACACCTTGGTGCGTGTAAAAGTGATACCGAGATACTAAGGAGCATTCATGGTGAACACTAAATCAAGCAAGAGCACTTTACACCTTAGGATCATAATAATAGTCATGAATAGAAATATAATACTAAGAAAGAAACGATACCACCCCAGTTCGAATTCAAATTTTTCCCGTACTGAATCGGTTCTATAGCTCTGGTCGAGCGGCAGAGACACTGGTTTTATTTCAAAATTTATTTTTTTACAAACGAAATTAATACCATTTGAAAAATGTATATCGTATAGTGTACGTGTTCTATTTAGTTCAGTTGATATTTAAAAAAATCATTGGTATATAATATAAAGTACCTATCGAAAACAGCGGTTTTCTCGTAAAATTTCGAGGTTAGTTTACGTTTGTTTTCTATCGTGAAAATTTTTAGGAATCGTGTTTTCACACCGTATACTAATCATCCTCTATTATATCTCTCTAGTATATTGTCAATTTTACTATATATTTTTTTCAAACTGATTGATTGAGCCATTTGAGTTTGCATCGACTCTTAAACAAATCAAGTATCACACTTGAAATGGATAAATGATTATGACCCATTCGTAAGACAGATTGCCCTGAGTATGTATATAAAGAGTTATGTAGTCGAAGATCATTATATGAATTGAGCTGACAATGTAAATTGGTAAATAGCCGGTGCACAGGAAGAGGGGTATGCATTGAGGGCTTCGAGTTGTGATGGACAAGAAGTTGTTGAACCTTTATACACTACTTTTAATACATGGTACACGAAATCTACAAATAGATCATGATAATTCGTACAGTAAATTTGTTGATTAACAAAATGACGCAGATTAAAGATATAAATGGTTAACTTACATATGATACAAGCATTACAGTGTACGCCACTGACACGATAAGAAGAAGAACACACGTATTAAAATTAATGACTATGATAATCACAGAGATAGTTTGCATTTAAAAAAAGCCATATGTAAAATGATTATTAGAGTCAGACATATCTGTTTATGATTAACTGCGACTTCATATGCACAGAATAAGTACTAGGAGTACCCTATAGTTTTATATAAATTTTCATAGCTTTATTGGTTCATGATACCAACTTTCAGCTCCTATTTCACCATGTTTAAGATTTAGTTTTGCGACAAAAAGTAGCCTACGTCCTTTTGCTAGGTCATATCTCTATATCAAAACTCGTCAATATTTGTTCAACAGTTTAGGTGAAAGACAGAGTTACTATCGCATTTATATTATTAGTACCTAATTAATACTGAAGTATCGTCGCTTAAAGCAATACAAGAAGTATCATTTTAAAATTCAAAAACGAGAGACTGTAAAGACTGGAACTTGGTACAATGCTCATCAATATTTACGATTAGATACAACGATTAGAAAACTATAATATACTAACATCTGATTGGAAGGAACCTCTATTTTCACGTAAATGTAGTATGTAATTTTTCCGAGTTGCATCTTTACATAAAAACATCGTCTTAAAATAACAAAAACTTCTTAGCGAAACTACCATTAAAGTAACCCGATAAGTAACTGAACTTCTCGGCATTCAAAAGACAATGTTACATACCAACTGCCAATAGTGCGATGAACAATGTCTTCCAAATCATTTTGCAGTTTTAACAATCGTTTGAGACGGACTCGTTGTTCCAGGGTCGTACGGCCAACTGAAGTTCTCCAATCTTTAAGTCACATTATATAGAGTCGCGTCGAATATCTGTTTGTACGGTGCCGACCCGTCAGAGATGAGTATTCTGGAAGCGATAGATGAAAAGTTAAATAGCTGCGCTTGTTGTAGCTGTGTGTGTTGATTTTTTTTTTCACATCCAGTTAATTTTATAAGCTCCCTCTGAGTCCATTTTTATTAACATGGCATTCAGCAAAGTACTTAACGCCTGAATCTTTTGATTATATGGAAATTTGTTCAGTTTGATTGTGTCAGTGCCGCGTCAAGAATGTGAAAATCAAAATACTGGATTTCATATGCAATACAACAAAAGAAATCAAATATTAAATATATAAAAATAAACTGGTTTAATGGGTTTATTGTCACCCAGCTTTAGAGGACCACGCATAGTGTGCATAGCCATCACTGATATTCTGTCATGACTCGTAAGGGTTAAGAACACACTAAACATAAATAGAACACACACACCTAAAAGACAATACACAGACACACACACCAGCACATTAGCGGAAGTTAGTGAGAATAAAAAAATTGTCGATTTTAATTTTTTTCATTAATTGGTTTTAATTTCCTTATAACACAAGTTTGCCGACCGGTTCGCGATTTATTTTGATTTTTCGTAAATTTCGTAAAGTTTAATTAAAAAGGCTGAAACAATTCTTAAATTTTCAACCGTTTCTGTTTTGTCACAAAACCAAAAAAAAAAATCAATCAATTTAATCTCGATTTTTATGAAAAAAGGTTAAGGCTGTACCAGGCTATACTAAGTCAATGTTAAACGATTCTAAGTTAATTGCACCTTTGTATAAAATTCTTATTTATTTAAATATATTAGTGCATATGGACGTTAATAATTTATAATCTTTTTTTTGTACCGCTAAATGTAGAGATGTGTATGTAATTTTATTGAATAGGTACCTAAATACAAAATGGTACATGATTTCGTGGTGTAATTTGTAGCTTATTGTTTTTACGTTGAATAGGTAACTGAAATAGTTTTTTGTACTCATACGACGTTCAGGATTACAAGTTTAATGAAAATTATAAAGTATTAATCAATACTTCTTTTTGTTTTGAATTTGTAAATTTGTGTAAATTTGAAACAAATTGTAATAAATGCATTTTTAACTTCGAATGGTATAGAGAATAGCCCCTCAGTGAAGTAGTGGTTTGACGATCGCTTTGTGGAATCGTCAAGTGACCCCGAACGTATTCTTCGTGATAACCAGAGCTAGGGGTTATCGCTACTTTAAGAAACTACTAAATAACAATATGAAGAAATGACAAGGATATGATGTTCTTTTATTTCTAGGAAATATTTCTCATAATTAAGCTGATTAAGGTATTTGGCAAAAGTGTATAAAAAAATTATTACTGACATTCAAATTGGGATCAATTTTATTTTCAAATTGTACAATTTACGTTTAATTTATTAATCAGTGGAGGATGGAAAAAAGAAAATTACTCTCAGTCTCGGCTGTATGGCACATTAGTGCCTTTGCCTTTTCCAATGGAAAAAACAGTACCAAAAAAATCCATAGTCTTAGAAGATGGAAAAAAAATAAAGGAAGTCCAAGCTCTACCACGAGTTTACTGTGTTGTCGCTAGCGACCGCGTCAATTATTTTTTTTCTATCCTCTAAGGTCAATTACAATTCACAATTTTGTATGGCGGTCACAAGAAGAAACAACATTTATTGTATTGTATACAAACATTTTACGCGGTCGCTAGCGATAACTGTAACTGTAATCTTATGGTAAGATGCATAGATGTTAGAAAGAAACGGCGGTACTCGGTAATGAAATAACGACTGATCGTTTTGCTAAAAAGGGACAGAAAATCCCCACCAGAGAAAGACATCATCACTATATTTCATGTGTCAGTTAATATACTGAAAAACTAATTTAAGATTCACTTCCACTGAGTACACGTGGACTAAGAATCGAAATCTCACTACAGAGTACTGAAAAAACCGACCTCAAAAATTCGTGCAGTTACATCTATTTGCCAAGTTTTATTGAAATCGGTTACCGGAAAGTGTACGAAACCGGATTCATCAGTGGATGAAAAAAATTAGGGAGTTTGCCACTCTTAGAGGTGGAATATTTTCTTCAAATTCAAATAAATTACTTAAAAGGTATATTAAGTAGGTATCAGTTGATAATTTGAAGTCTATTGTGGGATTCATTAATGCATTTTCATTATATGCGTAGTAGACATAAGCAGAGCTCCTTGTGAAAGAGTTCGTCCAGGGAAGTACTGCCACCTTACCGATTTCTGCCGCCAAACAGTAATGTCAACATTACTGTTTTTCGTTTGGAAAGGGTGCTGGTGAAATTACATGCACATGGGACTTGTCAACTTATGTCTCAGGGTGACGGGCGCATTGACAGTATCTCTCAGATGTTTTACATTTAAAGCTCTAAGTGGCACTGCAACTGTTAAGGACAGGCGTGTAGTTTACCATCAGGCGCACGATTTGTTCGTCCCGTCCCTTGATATTATAAAAAAATTGATGTGAAGAATGTAAAGCACCAACTACTAAAGTATATATATTTTTTAATTCATTGCTATATATCCATTTCAATTGAAGTTCACATAAGGTCTCTAGGTGAACAACAACTTGTATGTTTATAGTGTAATAGATATAAACGCAGTGGGCAGGACACCATGTTACTCATTCTAAGTCGCTTATATAATTTACAATAAATTAATGTCAAGTAATTAGCTAATGAAGTGATAAGAATTTTGCCTCTTTAACTCTGGGGTTAAGAAGGCAAAATGCGGAACATTCATAAATTAGATTAAATAAATGTACCTATTACTTTTTGACCACCTCATTGCCCTTTAAATAATCCACTTCGGATAAAGATAGTTTTGCCTTTTTTGTTTTGATATTTATTTATTTTGGTTCAGTGTACTTATTAGATAAAATAGGAGCATGATATTTTTAGTCCTCGTGCTCCTATCAGTAGGAGCACCCAGTAGGAGCATGAGGAAACGGCCGACATCACATCTTTTTTGTTACAAAGAACAATGTTTAGGAAAGCACTTTAGTTCTAGATATAATCAATGGGAAAAAGCAATTTATGCAAAAGGCAATGTTGATCAAGCAAACAGAGAAGCTCGTGGACTAGCTTTTGTTTGGTGAGAATACATAAATAAATCCGGTTATTATAAGAATTTCAAATTTTTGCTGTGTTTAATTGGCTTAGGACAGTGCACAATATATAAGTACTATATATAGACAAGTAAATACATAGAACAGACACTTATAGATATAGCGAAGTAAAATATATGTGCTAAATGAATAGAGATAATTAATTAATTAAAGTATTCAAATTTAGCTTTGTAATTTAAATTATTTATAATTAGGTGCAAAATGGTTATATTTTTTTATTATAATTTTTTACATCATTAAATTATAAAGATTAGATAGTTTTAAATAGACAACGATGTGTATAGTTGCCTAGATTATGAAACAGGTCCAATATTAAAAAGATCGTGATCAGGCTGAAAAAAATGCTGAGCGACTTCTGCCGTTTGGTGAATGCTGAGACCGTCCCCTCCACACATTTTTTTTAAGTTTCGAAATGGTCTTGTTTATTTTATTTTTGTAATTAATATGTGTGGTGCAGGCAACGATTTTTAGACTAGCTAAATTATCTCCTTAACGTGTTCACTAAATTAAATATACCTACGTCCATATCTTGGCTTTACTGTTTTTATGAAAAACTCGTTTAAAAATCATTAAAATATTAATTTAGCGATAGCTTTAATTAATAATAACAATAATAACGCACACACTCAACATAGCCCCGCACTAGGGAAACCCTGTGTCGCGGGTGCCATGGACACACACACATAGACAACCACAAATTACACCCAAACTCACGAGAGAAATAAATGTAGGCCATACAAATATTTCTCCCGGCCCGGGAATCGAACCGGGGACCTCTGCGTGGCAGTCCGGTATGGTAACCGTTCGACCACGGAGGCAGTAAAATTGGCATTACCATGACATGATAAGTAATTATTTATTTAGTAGCAGTAGAGCTCCTTGTGAAAGAGTTCGTCCAGGGTAATACTGCCACCTATTTCTGCCGCCAAACAGTAATATGAGCATTACTGCGTTCCGGTTTGGAAGGGTAATGGTGCTGGTGAAATCACAAGCACATGGGACTTGTTAACTTATGCCTCAAGGTGACGGGCGCAGTGGCAGTGCCCCCAAGATCTTACGATTTAAAGCTCTAAGTGGCACTGCAACTGTTATGGACAGGCGTGTCGTTTACTACCAGGCACACGACTAGTTCGTCTCGTCACTTGGTATTAAAAAAAAAAAAAGTTGTCGAGGTATAAATTTGAATTTTTGAATAATTTGCCCTTAAGTAGATAGCAATAGTGTCTAATTCAGAAGTATGTAATTTCAGATATGCCTAATTCAGATAACGTTTCGTTTTATAATTTACACTTGCAATTTCTACGAAATAATTAAACTAATATTATAAATGCGAAAATAACTCTGTCTGTTACGTTATCTCGCCTAAAGCCGGAGTTATCGCGTAACATACATAAAAAAAAACATGCAGTCGAATTGAGAACATCCTCCTTTTTTGAAGTCAGTTAAAAATTGGTAAAAATGTCGCTAAAACCAAAAACAAAGAATAGCAACATTTGTATAATATGGCAAAATTTGTTTATATTTAAACTCAAATCTTTACACCACGACCACATTTTATCAAGATCAGCTTGAAGGAGTTCACAGTTATTGGGAGTGGCCTTTATACATATACAGATAATTTCGATGCTGGCAAAGTAGAGTTACCTACTCACAGACTTCAAATTAATAATTTGATTATTAACACAATCAAATTAGTTGCACGAAAGAAGCCTCCCTGCACGACGTATCTTTACTTTCCTGTACGTCTAGTGTATCCTAAGCAACAATCGGCGAATACCTTACTCTATTGGCAAATCTTTCACCACGATCGCAAGCATAACAGTATTTGTCATCGATACGATAAGAAGAAGATTCTTTCTGTATGTATCTGCCTATCTGTTAACACGAAATATTTTGAACGTCACTAAATTAATAAAATAATAATTGCGATAACTTGACGACAGATTAATGAAATGAGCAATGTATTTTATTAATTATATTATATAATTAATATTTAGAAAATATCAAGAAATGCTGTTTATCGTTATTGACAACAACTACAAGAAGTAGTAATAGCAATAGGTATAACTTTATAACTTCAGATAACAGAAATCATACTTAAGCTTGATATTACGCAGTTACGCTTCAATCTAAAGTACAACACACGCTTGATAGTTTAATTTAAATATAAGTCTCAAGAAAATGAAATGTGAAATTACTGTACTTGTGTGTTTAGTGGTTTTAGGAGATGGAAGATACCTTAGCGATGATAAAGAAAGTAATGCATATCAAAGTGATCTTGATTTTAACGGAGTTTTAAAAGAAAACTTTAATAGAAAGAGAGAAATTGATGACGTATACATACCAGAAGACCGTTTAACGGACAATACCAGAACAAAAGAAAATGAAAAGATGAGAAGTAGACAGAACGATTCCATGGTACTTAGGGCACAACCTGAAAAAAAAATGTACGCTGCACATGTAATATTTGCAGAGTCCAGATTTGCAGATACCAAATATGAATTTGCAATGGTACCCGATCGTGTGTTATACAATGGATATATTAGTGCTAGAAGTGAATCTACAACAGGTTAGCAATTATTTTATCAAGTTTTATAACACTTGTTGTTATTTTCGTGATTTTTAAGAATATACGCCTCATCTCCACCTTAAAGATATAAGTATACGTACCAACTACATCCATAAAAAACAATAGCTACTCTACTATTTTATACTCCATCTATCTGTTGTCGCTTTCGCATTTTTGTATTTATTTCAATTATAACACATAATTTATGACCCGCGAACACTACACCAATATATTTGGTAGTACGAGGTTTCAATATCATCTGTATGTTATATTATTGGGTACGCATAACTTTTCATGCAATGACTACTTTTGTGGGAACAGGTTAAAGTAAGGTCCAACCATTTTTTGGTGACTCACGCCACAAATCATATATACATTATGAGCCGGCGGCCTACCTAGTAACATTGTAACATGGAATTTTAGTAAGATCTACTGCTGAACAAATTTTTTCAAGTTTCCATTTAATTAACTTATTCATGTTCTATTTCCAGACATCACAACTAGCAAAATTGAACTGAATGTAGAAGACAATGATAAAATTAAAGAAAAGGAACAAAATGTAGACATCATGCCCAATCTGCAGCTATATGGAGATAAATAGCATTCCTTCACAAATACTTGTGATCATAAGCATCACAATATGTTATGTATGTATTTTTTTTTTGTACATAGTAGGTATGTTCTTTTTTGTACAAACGAGTGCGGCTTGATAAATACGTGGCTTTTAAAGTGAAATAAAAACTTCGGAATTTACTTTTATTTCTTAATTTAGAACTCCTTACTAAGCAACTGACGTTCCTTTTTTAAATTAGCGCGAAAATAAAAAAAAATAGAAATAAAAAGAATGTAAGTATAAGGTGAGGTTGGTGTATTTTTTCAAGATGGAGAAAACGGAATTTCGAGGATTAATTAAACACTACTTTTTACGCGGTAAAACAAATAAACAGACGGAGAATAAACAGAAAAAATATTATGGGGAATCTGCTCCGTCTCATGCATGATACACGGTTATACAATGGTTCACCGAATTTCGTTGTAGTCGTACCTCCACAAATGACACCAAGTACCCAGAAAAGCTAATTGAGGTAACCACAGTAGGTATCATCAACAAAATTCACGACATAGTCTTGGCAGACGGTCGGCGTTGAGTGAAGATACAGGAGATAGCTTTTCCATACAGATAACAACGTAGAAGGCGCTCGCTCGGTATGTTATGTATTTTAAAGGGAATCCTAAGAGCGGTTACACACGGCGGCTTTTAGCAGCGATGCAGTAGCGATGTAAACGCGATACAAACGCGATGCACTTTTTCAATTAATTATGATAAATATATAATAATTATGGTGAAATTACATGGGACTTGTCTATGTTGGGTCTTGTGTATGTCTCAGGGTGTCGGGCGCCGTGGCAGTGTGCCTCAGATTTTTGTGATTTAAAGCTCTGAGTGGCACTGCAATTGTTAGGAACAGACGTGTCGCTTGCCACGACTTGTTCGTATAGTCACTTAGTATAAAAAATATAAAATAAACTAATTTATTTATTTAATGTACCTACTTATTAATTTCACTTTTAGAGTGGTTACACACGGTGACTTTTAGCAGCGATGCAAAGACGATGCAAACGCGATGCAAACGCGATATAAACGCGATACAAATGCGATGCAAATGCGATCCACGTGTTAAATTAATTAACTTATTTATTTATTTAATGTATTAATTAATTTCACTTTTAAATTTACAAAGTGCATAAAACCTATATAAACCTATATAGATTTTTCGTACATAACAATTCAATACAAGCGACTGTATCGATGCAATCGCGCGTTTCACACTTCACACGCGTTTGCATCGCTGCTAAAAATCGCCACCCTAATCGTTGTTGAGTTGTGGGTAAGAAAAGCTTACAAAGCCGCATAAATATATTTCATTATGTAATGGATCAGGGCTTGTAATTACTCCGAGGATGCTCGTGATCAGTTGACTAGTACCACAGTGGTACTAGTGGAAACGAAACGATTTTCTTTAGTCTGTTTGCATACCTCTTTGTTAGTACATATATTTAAAAGTTTAGAGCAGCGGACATAAATGTATTTACATAAATAGGTTTTGCTGGCTTAGGCCGATAAGAGTTGCACCATAGTAGAATTATGGTTCCACTCTCCATAAATAACAAACTTTGTGGGTTTTTTTTAAAGAAATGCAAACATTTCTGAGCATGTATTTGAAAAATTGGATTTATTTAATGAAATAAAGTGATGAGACGAACAAGTGTTCTATCATGTGTTGAGATTTCAATGAGTGAAAACATGAATTTCTGTTAACAGTTGTTGCATAATAATTATAAAACGTGTCTTGTTCTTGGTGTCTTGGTGTCTTGGTGTCTTTTTCAAACACAATAACTGTGAACAGATGCGAATGATTTGTCTTCCTTTTATTTAAATATAGTTTATATCTTGCTGTTGTCATTGCGCACACGCAAGTTTAATTTAATTACCAGTAAAAAAGGCAAACGAGTTGTCTTGTAATTAGCCGTCTAAATTTGACTTTTTTTAATGTCTGTGTGGTACAAATACCCTACGTCTATGTTTCTTCTTCTTTTGATTACTGTCGGTGCTCTTTTTAAAATTTCGCCTCTATCAAGTTTTCCTGCTTGGTTGGTAAGGATGGGCTGTTGCGGACTTTACTATCCAATGAGCATTGTAAGAGCACAATGTGAGCAAATACACGTTGCCCCCGTCTGTTTATAGGTCCCCTGCCCCTATCTACTGACCCAGAGATATGGAGTTCCGAGGAGACTACGGGCTCGCCGGTAAGACTAGGGTACGGCGGGTGTCCGGGCCAAACCGGAGGGTTTGGCTTGCAGAGGCAAGTGATACGCGTTCACGGAAGTTTCTGATGGACCCAGACTTCGGTATGGACTCGCCGGCCGGGGTTTGTCGTGAGCTGCGGAGTCGGGCATGTTCGTCTGCTCCGGTGGTGTGTGATCGGGGCGTCGGTCTCGTGCGCAGCTAGTGTGTCTTAGTGGCGGTCAAGACGAGAGCCTAAGGCGAGGAGACGCGCGGGACATGTGAGTTGCCCTTTAAATTAGAAGGTATGTCCTAAAATTGTCGCAGGAGACTGCGACCGACATCTCCAGTACTAGCCCGGAGAGCTACTAGAGGATGAGTTAGACATTCTCCTGTCCCTCCAGACACTTAGGTTTCTCGCAACTTCAGAGACGCCTCGGCGTTGAGAAGTGAGCGTGTCTTACAGTTCCGACACCAAAGAGGAGATTTGGTAGTGGATTTTAGAGTCAACGGCTTAGCGGTGGCAACCGTTACTTGTGCAATGCGCAACGGGGAATGAGCGCGCCTACAGCTCCGGTATCTATCTGGTAAATAGGGAGGGTACATTACGTGAATCCGGGGCGGCTCACCTGAGGCACTAGCCTCTTGAGAACCGGGTGAAGTCATTGACAACAACTGTGACAACCCTGTACACTGGCTGATCTGGGGGTCAGAAACTGAACTTAGAAGGTTCCTGTGCACGCACAGGTTATAGTGCCCTTCTCGTATACCCTAGGGGTCGGTAGAGAGGGTCACTATAGTTACACTAATGTAGAAAGGTACGGGGCTGTTTATAGATTAGTGTATGAGCATAGACTTATGTGATAACTGTGCAGTAGGTAAAATTAAATCTGACCTCTTTACATACTATAGCGAAAGAGAGATGTTTCTAATTTAGTTTTGGTTTGCGTCAGTCACAGACACAAAAATGGCACTCAGAAGTAAGTACTCAAACACTTCAATCGGACAAATATGATGAAAATAAAACACGAAATCAAAATAATATTTGTATTTCAAATGTTGTCTGTAGTTAACCATATTGCAATTGATGGTACAATTGCGTCTGCAGTTCAGAAGTCTTCACTTAACTGGTAATCTGCGTATTCAATTTTTCTGCAATACAATAAAGGTTTTTTTTTTTTTTTTTCAATTTCCAATCTTATTCTTTACCTGCACCATTTAACTCGTTCATGGACAGTAACGACGTTTACTGTAAAAATAATTATCAGAATACGATAGTACGGGAGCTTTACTTTGCGATTTCGAAATGTTTTCTGCCTTCACCATAGAGAAGTATCAACAACATACTGACAAAATTCAATGATTTAACAATTTAACATTTTATATTGAATCAATGTAAACACTACGGCACAAAGAAAAGCAGTTACATTTTTGAGCTCGGTACTATTTAAGTACTGTCTATGAACGGGTTAACACAGCCTTAACAAATACTTTTAAATCACACCAATATATGATATAAAAGCAATTTAATCAATAATAGTATTGCCAAAAATCAGTCCTCGTCTAACAGTCTTGGACTTGGTCTTACATTTTTACACCTAATTATAGCAAGATCAATAAAAAATATATATAAAAAAAAAACACCAAGTCCTCGCAAGGAATTGCAGCCGTAAAGTTAGGTATATTATTATAATTAATTTTAGTTGTAATAATAATAAATAATGTTATAACACTTTTATATTGGATTGTATAACTATTAACTACATAGGGAGCACTATAAGTTTCCGGAACTGGCCACTTACATAACCAATATTTAAAAAGTTTAGTATAAATAACACTTGAAAATGGAACTCTTTGGCTGTAGAATACAGTTCGTTTCCTCTGACTGTCACTTGTGTTTACATTGTGGCGTCATTTCAGAAATTGGTTGTCTACATCACCATGGATTTAACTCGTGAAAATGTTCGTAGTATGATTTTCTACAACTTTAAGTGTATTTTAACAGCTCAGCGGAGCTCGACTTCAAACTGCTTTTGGCGATGAAGCACCATGCAAGACGACTATTTATAGCTGGTTTGCAGAATTCAAACGCGGTCGTGTGAATCTCAGTGACGAATTTCGTGATGGTCGCCCGTCCATTGCTGTAAACAACGAAAACATCGATGCTGGGCGCCGTATGATCAAAACAGACAGACATGTGACATACCATGTGATTCGGGCATCTTTAGGCACACGTATGAGTGAAATACAATCAATACTACACAAACATTTGGGTGTGAAAAAGCTGTGCTCTCAGTGGATTCCACACAATTTGACTGAGGCTAAAAAAACGGATCGCGTCACTTGGTGTCATG
The DNA here is from genome assembly GCF_003589595.1 of Hyposmocoma kahamanoa. Classification (NCBI taxonomy): domain Eukaryota; kingdom Metazoa; phylum Arthropoda; class Insecta; order Lepidoptera; family Cosmopterigidae; genus Hyposmocoma; species Hyposmocoma kahamanoa. Next base: position 28,350 of record NW_020653431.1, read on the forward strand.
CTTACCAGATTCAACGAAGGGGCGTCAAATTTGGTGTGGAACATAGTAATAGGTGACAAAACATGGATTTATAGTTACGATCCCAAAACAAAGCAGCAATCGAGCGTATGGGTCTTTTAAGATGAGCCGAAACCAACCAAAGTGGCGCGCGTGCAAAGTGCCTCTAAGCGGATGATTGCTTCTTTTTTTAATAAAACTGGATACGTGGCTACTGTTGCTTTGGAGAATCTTGTACAGTGAATAGTGATTGGTACACGACCATTTGTTTGCAGGAAATTATTGACAAACTCCATAAAAATAACCGTAAACGCCATATCATTTTGCTCCACGATAATGCCACTTCTCACACGGCCAGACAGACAAATGAATTTTTGAAGGTGAACAACGTTGACCTTAAGAGCCATCCCGCGTACAGTCCCGACCTGATACCTTGTGACTTTTATTTATTTTCAAAAATTAAGAACCAGTTACGCGGTCAACGATTTTCATCACCTGAAGAGGCTGTCGAAGAGTATGAAAAATATGTTTCAGAGATTATCATGGAGGAGTGGCATAAATGTTTTCAAAATTGGTTCATTTGTATGAAAAAGTGCATTAACACTAACGGAAAATATTTTGAAGAACAATAAATTCATTTCTGACCATTTATATATTTTTTTTTTATTCTTTCCGGAAACTTATAGTGCGCCTCACGTACAC
>NW_020653432.1:0-27797 GCF_003589595.1 Hyposmocoma kahamanoa
ATTCCTTCTGAACCCGACTGCCATCTCGTTTGAACCCACTTGGGGGGGAAGCGCCCCATGAGGCCACCATGCCGCCTCAGTTGCCCTTTCGGCATCGAATTTGGCGAGGGCCCATCGGGGAAACTCCTCTCGCCCTCGCCCTCGCCGTGCAGGCGCCATCGTTGACGCCTGCGAGGAGGAGACCCTGAACCTTATGTATACGTGGTCCGAAAGGGTCTCCTCCTCCTCCAGCACCCGCCAGTCCTGCACTTATGAGGCTAGGGTGGGGGTCGCGAACGTTATGTCCACGATGGAATCCCCCACCTCCTCACGCAGGTGTTGGCGGTGCCGCGGTTGGCGACGACCAGGCCGTTGGCCGTCACTCACGCCTGCACCGCTCGCCCCTTGGCGTTGGGCAAGCAGCTGCCTCAAGCCGGCGATTTGGCAATGAGGTCGCCCATTACCAAAATATTCGCCGGGGCGAGCCTCCTCACGGCCGGGCTGAGCCTCAACAAGAACGGCTCAAACTCGGCCATTGGGCGGTTGGGGGAAAAATAAACGCCCACTACCGCCATCCCTCCTCCGCACACTGCCACCACGTAACCGGCCCCCCTCTCTTTTACGACGAGAGGGGGACCCACCGACGGCGTGACGATGGCCACGACGCCGTCCATGTCCCCAGCCCAGTTGGAATGGCTAACTGGGAACGTAGTACGGGTCCGCGGCTACCGCAACGTCCACTGACCACTGCACCATGGACTGCATGAACAAGTCCTGTGCTCTGGCGCAGAGGTTCAGGTTCGTCTGGAGGAAGTTGAGTTCAAGTCTGTCCATCAATAGACATATCAACTTCCTCCACTGGCGCAGCCATAGATACCGTCGCTGCGGTGGAGGCCTGGTTCCCTGGGGCCTCCTTAGCCTGCATTAGGGGAGGGCGACACGCCTTCCCTCCCATTATGTGCGCCGCCGGCCGACCAAGATCAGCGCAGACCGCACACTTTGGCTCCGCCTGACATCCAGCTGCCCGGTGACCTGGCTTGCCGCACCGGTAGTACAAATTGCTCCGGTCCGAGCTCACTGGGCAGCGACGCCCTACGTGACCGATGCCCATGCAGCGACGGCACCGCATGGGCAACGGCTCAAGCACTCTAACGGGTGCAGTGCTCCTATCCACCCGGAACTTTGTGGCGACCACCGCCTTAACGACGACGATGGGCCAGCGTACGACGACTGCCCCGCGGCCGTCCGCTCCGGTGGCGATCGCGCCCACCCGAATCTGGTCAGTGGAGCATGACCCTTTCGCTGCCACGGCCGCACGCACCTCCTCGGTCTCGACGGAATCGTCGGAGGTCGGAGATGCCAGCTTCACGCATTTTGTGGGCCGTGCAACCCCGACGTCGTCGCACAACACTTCCCGGAGCCTGGAGACCAGGCGGTCTGCCTTTTCGTCACTGGCGGCGCCCGGGACCTCCAGAATGCAGGCCCCGGTGGCGGTCTCCCTAATACGCACGTCTTCGATCTCCAGCTCCTGCAGATCGAACGCTTGACGTGCACGGGAGATCGTCTGCGCGTACGTGACTCCCTTTTCTAAGCCGCCAGCTGCAGTGTGAGAACCACAGCCGTTGATCGTGGCCGAGGAGGAGGAATGGCCTTCCTCGGCTTATGGCTCGGTTGTTTGTTGGTGACACATCCTTGATTTTTAAAACAGACAGACATGACATTAACTATGTATGACCATATTAATGATACCCTTTCTAAGGTAGTTTATTGGTTTAATGCTAACAATTTATTGCTTAATGCCAAGAAGTCAAAATGTGTTAAATTTGAATTACCTAACGTAAAATCGACTAGTTCAAGCATAGAAATAAACGGAGAAAAGTTAGAACTTGTTAATAAAGCAGTCTTCTTGGGAGTGACCTTAGATAGTAAACTTCAACGGTTTCCACATATATCTTCCCTGGCCAGCAGATTAAGCTTCGCTGCATACGCAGTCCGCAGAATACGTGAGCTTACCGATATTAGTACTGCTAGACTAGTTTACTTTAGTTACTTCCATAGTATAATGTCCTACGGGATCATGACTGTGGCATCACAGTACATTTACTCAAATATTTTATATGCCCGTAAAAATATACATAATTTCAATAAGAAAGAAGATATCCATAATATTAACCTTAGAGCTAAGTCCAAACTCATGGTACCACGATTTCGTTTAACCAAAGTAAACAACTCTTTTATGGGGAACTGTATACGTTTTTACAATAAGATTTCGAAGCATATATTAAGTTTATCATTTCCTAAGTTTAAAAACTACATTAAAAATATTTTGATCGAAAAATCATATTAAAAAATTGAAGACTACGTGTTAGATAAAGATGTATGGAAAGACGACATGGCTCCAGAATCCACACAAATTTGATTCAAAGTGTATTCCATAGCATTTAAGTCTATTTGAAAAGAGCAATCCCTAGAGTTTCTTGCTCGTTCTTCTCAGGGAGGTCAGCGTAGTGAACGAGCAGTACCTATGGAATAAATAATCTTTGACTTTGACTTAGGCTGGGCCCTCGTCGTCACGGACGCGGCAGCCGCCTTCGCAGCTGCCTGTCTCGCCCTCTGCCGCCTCCTTCTCTCACGACGCCTTTGAGTAACGCTCTCCACCAGCGTCCACCCTTCTAAATGTGGCGTCGGTGGCGGTGCTTCGGCCCCTGTTGAGGCGCGCGAAGTCGCCTTGTAACTGGCCGGTTTTGCTGCCGGACTCGGTGCAGGCACCGAGACCAGCTTCGCCAATGGCCTGGCGGGCGACCCCGTCACTGGCACCCACCTGGACGTGACTGGCTGCGCAGTTAGATACGGAAAAAAGGCGATGAAAAGTAACAACCCTATAACTTTCTACATCAGTTTTGATTATGGTGACCCTCCCTTCGGACCTTAAGGGTATACGAGAAGGGCACTATAACCTGTGCGCGCACAGGAACCTTGTAAGTTCGGGTTCTGACCCCAGATCAGCTAGTGTACAGGGTTGTCACAGACCTCTGTCGCTTGACTTCATCCGGTTCTTCGAGAGGCTAGTGCCTCGGGTGAGCCGCCCCAGGTGTACGTACAGTACCCTTCCTATTTTCCAGATAGGTACCGAAACTGTAGGCACGCTCACTTCTCTTTGCGCATTGCACAACTAGCAGTTGCCACCGCTAAGCCCTCGACTCTGAGTCTACTACCAAATCTTCTCATTGGTGGCGGAGCTGTAAAGCACGCTCACTTCCCGACTCCGAAAAACGATGTCTCTCCAGTTCCCAATAACCTAAGCGGCTGGAGATACCGGAGGATATCTGGTCACGGGTTCAGAGTCAACCCGTGACCATGAAGCGTGCCACCGTTCCGAAATATCCGGAAAATAAAAAGAAGTCACACCGTGGTAAGAAACCTGATATTAGTGATAATCATTTAGTGAATAACCACCAAAGTCTTAAAATCTAGATATCTAGCTTATCTTCAACTAGCCCTCCGGGCTAGTGCCGAAGATGCCAGTCGCAGTGTCCTGCGACAATGCCCGGACATAGCTTCCAACTTAAAGGGCAACTCACGTGTCCCGCGCGTCTCGTCGCTTCAGACCTTCAACTAGACCGTTACTAAGACGCGCTAGCTGCTCACGAGACAGACGCCCCGAAAACTTGCAAAACCGGGGCAGACAAACACGTCCGTCTCTGCAGCTAACCACAAATCCCAACGAGTCCTTACCCAAGTCCGAGTCCACCAGAGACGCCCGCAGATGCGTATCACTGGCGGAAGGCTTGGTCCGCACGCCCGCTGTACCCTGGTCTTGCCGTCGAGCCCGTAGTTTCTCCGGAAAGCCCTATCTCTCGGGTCGGTAGATAGGGACAGGTAAAAAGAAACATTCGAAACTAATTATAAAGTATAAATAATTTTGTCCGGTACTTAGTATGGGAGTGAATCACTGTGTGATCGTATCGTTGATATCGGCTGGCTGACTATTAAATAAATGGCGCGTCACTCGTCATTCATTCTATTCATTCACCGTTCGTCATTCCGTTTAGACATGTGTAAGTAATGTGAGTCATATTACAAAGGTGATATCACGCGACAGGGTACTGTGATATCACGCATCACTTTGGAAAAATATGCATTACTCATAACATTACCCATTACATAGACCATGTCGGGGCGCTCTGGGAGTTTCCCAATATGAACTAAATATAGTAAATATCTATATTAATAGCGCCACCCAGCAAATTTTCGACGTACTACTTGATCGGACATTGCTAACCGTGCCGTAGGGTTACGTAGCGCTGCTGCCAGGTGTCGCTACTAACACCCATTACGCGAAACAGTACTCGGCGTGATGCAATACTGTGATGCAATGATGCAATGTAATGCTAACATCACGCGTGATGTTCTCATTACGCGTGATGTTAGCATTACGCGTGATGTTAGCATTACACGTGATGTTAGCATCACACATTACCCGCGTGATGCATCGCTCGGAAACAGTACTCGCGTAATGTATTACCTGAAACAGTACGCGTGATGGTGGTATTACGGAGTGATGTTTATAGTCTAAGTAATGCCAGTGACGTTGTAACGGTAACATCACGGAATGATGTTTGTTTATGAGACATCTCGTGTAATAGTAATATTATGCGTAATGCAATGTTAATGCATCTAATTTGGAATGTTGTAGTAGAACGATGTTTGTATTAGCACCCAAATTATTTAATAACTTACTATGGTGGTTGGTGTGGGTTGGTGGATGGTGTAATTGAAATAAACCGTAGACAGACAATTTAAACTGAAATTTCATTATTTGTTAATCAATGCTTGATTAAATATAATATTACAAGATTTCTAGAAGGAGATCGATACGCTTTTATACAATCTTGGGTCAAGATGTAAAAGTTGAAGGTGATAATAATAAATAGCTTATGTATTGTTATATCATCACTGGAACTTCTACGAAATTTGGCGATCTCAGCCAACAGCCATGCTAACCAAAAAAAATCACGTGTTTTCTTGTTACAATAAAGTATGAATGTAAATTGTAAATCTTTCCGGGGTTCTCAGTTAATCTCACTCAGTGTTGGGTCATGGAAAAATTTCCATTAAAAAATCATATGTATTTTTCAGAAAAATAAATGATTTCCGGAAATGTTTGCAATATTTTTCCTCTAATTTTCCCACATTTGACGTTGACTTTGATTTCCGCCAAGTGTCAAAACAAAACTCAAAAGTTGAAGCGCAGACTAAGGAGAAGACAGTACGTATGTTGAACGAAAACGATGGAGCCAACAAGAGTTGGTGATGGTGTGGTTGGTGGAGGATTTGTCACTGTGTGAGATCATCTTAAATCTCATTTTTCTTATAGGTGGCTTTTAGATATACAACCCTTTTTTTAAAACCATACCTCAACTTATTAAATTTTGGCCCCGACTGCCCCGTCTCCATTACCTCTCGGAAAATTATCCGAGATATATAACAGTATCTCAGTCTCACACGCACTCGCCATCATTCAAGTTAAATTAACAATTATTATGATGCGTATAGGAATTATTTCGTAATGTATCGTTTTTTTATTATACATACGAGGTGAACTTGGGTATATATCGATATTAATAGCGCCACCTAGCAAATTTTCGACTTACTACTTGATGGGACATTGCTATCCGTGCCGTAGTGTTACGTAGCGCTGCTGCCAGGTGTCGCTACTAACACCCATTACGCGAAAGAGTACGCGGCGTGATGCAATGCTGTGATGCAATGATGCAATGTAATGCTAACATCACGCGTAATGTTAGCATCACGCGTAATGTTAGCATCACGCGTAATGTTAGCATTACACATTACCCGCGTGATGCATCGCTCGGAAACAGTACGCGCGTGATGCATTACCCGAAACATTACCCGCGTGATATTACCCAGTACACGTGATGCTTATATTACGCGTGATGCTTAGAACATCACGGAGTGATGTTTGTTTAATACTATTATGCGAAATGCAATGTAAATGCATCTAATTTGGAATATTGCAGTAGAACGATGTTTGTATTAATACCCCAATTATTTCATAATTTACTAAATGGTGTAAAAGGATGGAACCGTAGACAATTTAAAATGAAATTGCATAATTTGTTAATCAGTGCTTGTGCTTGATTAAATATATTTCGATCTTTCTTGGTAATCTAGAAGGAGATGGATACGCTTTCATACAATCAATCCAAGATGTAAAAACATGAAGGTGGTATCAGTTAATTGCGTAGGTATTGATGTACCATCACTGAAAATTCTGCGAATTGAACTGAAAGCAGAGCTATAAGAGATTTAGTAAAAGTGAGGTTATGTAACAACTTATAATTAACGTCTGATTTTTGGAGTGCATTTGTTATTTTACAACTTACTAGATGGTGTAAACGAATTAAACAGTAGACATTTAAAATGAAATTGCATAACTTGTTAATCATTGCTTGATTACGTGGCAATTTATAATGTAAAATTTAACCAGGGTGAGTGTGGGTTGCCAGACGGTTCGTAATATTTCGTAATTTTTGTTTGATTCTCTCTAGTAATATGTAAGTAGATCTTGTTTATAATGCAAGTTTATGTTCTAGAAACGCGTTTTATAGGTTGTTTTAAAACGCATCGCTTTTTTAACCGACTTCAAAAAAAGGAGGAGGTTGTCAATTAGTCGGTGTTTTTTTTTTTTTAGGTTGTGTGTGTTACACTGTATGATGTTGTGGGTAATAGTAATATCACAGAGTAATATTACTTTTACAGAAATGTGATGTGATATAAAGTAATGTACTTTTCGAGGTACTGTTTTGCGCTCGTCACTTTAAACTTCAATATCTAAAATTATCGATACCTCAAGGTTATCGTGCAGATTATCCTTAGTTAAAGGCAGAATAAAACACATGAATTTGTCTTACTTTATTGATTTATGATTTTTTATTGTTAGCTTACCCAATCGATTCGGTATAAGAAAGAACCAAGGAATAGTCACTGCAGGCTCTTAATTAACACATTCCTTTTATTTTTTATTTTTAATAACACGCGCTTGTCAATGATGCCGTATTGTGTAGTAAAACCTTGTAAAAATTACTCAACTAAAGTGAAAAATCAGGATGGTATATCATATTTTCAATAAGTACTACATTGTGTTATCATCATAGTTATCATTTAAAAGTGTTATTTTATGCACTAGTATATATAGTATGTAACTTATATTTAAATTAATCGTAAATATAAATTACAAAAGCAATCAAAATAATCAAATAGCTAACTGTCTCTTTCCGACTCATTGCTTGCGTAAAAGACTGAACGAGACCCATCACGTCAATTTCAATTGTTTGACGCTTGTGTTAAGCGTTTGAAATATTTAGAACAAAAATTTCATAGAGTCGCTTTGATGCTAATGTTATTATTAAAATATTTTTTAATACATATTAGTAATACTTTCAAATATTGTTGTACTCTTTCTACGGCTCGGGGTTACGAATCGGAAGACCGAAAATACATTTGCCCGAAATAACGTTTGCATGAATTTCCATAATCCCGAAAGTATTTTTTTAGGTTTTTCGAGAGAAATGTATGTATGGCCTACATTTATTTTTCTTGCGAGTTTGGGTGTAATTTGTGGTTGTCTATATGTGTGTCCATGGCACCCGCGACACAGAGTTTCCCTAATGCGGGGCAATGTTGAGTGTGTGCGTTATTATAATTATTATTATTAATTAGTACCTAATTGTTTATTTCGGAAAGCGTTTCTCTTGCGCAATCAATATCGCGCATTTTAATTTTGTAATTATCTCACAACGCAAATACCCTACTACCGTCATAGCCGTACTTTTTCAAGCACAAAAAACATTTACAAGTACTATGAGCAGTACGACTATGCCTGTTGACAGAATCAACCGTCGTCAGTGATAAACCGTAATAATTATATTGAATCAATGTAAGCACTACGGCATATAGAAAAGTGGTGACGTTTTTGAGCGCAGTATAATTTCAGTACTATACACGAACGGGTTAAGAAAATGGTAAGAAAAGAAAGGAAACCAGCACTTATGCAAGCTTGATAAAATACCATAATATTAAAGCTTTGGTATGTAATTACATCAATGAGTGAACTGTGCATAGAAAAGAGAGATACAGGAATTCATCCAGGAATCATAGCTTGAACTTAAGAAGAAAGTGACAAGTATTAACAGAGAACATCTTACACCGCCAAAATGCATTAAAAATCCAAAGTTGGATGAATGACAAAATATACCAACTTAAGAAACAAAGAAGGTAATTGAAGCAGACTGACAGTCAAATTAAATAGGATTTTTTTTTTAAGTTTAAGCAATTTGTAGCTTTCACATGCAAACAATGCATAATAATACAAATAGTACAACCTTGATAGCCTAAGGGTTTGCACTGTGGGAACTTTTCTAAATGGTTCTGGTTTTGGTATTCTATTGTAAGACAATCACCTGTTCTGAAACTAGGGAACTCTTTGTACATACTCCCCATGAGTATCAGAGCAACAGAATCCCAGAGCAGAACCAATTTACAAAAGTACATTTCCCAAATTGGTTCTACTGGGAATCGAACCTAGGATCAAGAACAGACACCTTAGCTCGTAATAAATGGCATTGTATAAAATTCAACATTTACGTATAAAATTTATTTATAAATAATGAAGGCTACTCCATTATACCTGTGTTCAAGTAGTTTTCACTAGAAGCATATGGTGCATTTTGGTAAGTTTCCAGTAGTAGCTGAATATGGTGTTTTTTTGCGCCTTTCAATTATTGCAAGCAAAATTAGGCAGTACTGCAATGACATTACAATTTAAATTCAACGTTTTAGCTTTTTCATATTTCTTTACATGTCACTACGTTTAAATAGGTTGACTTGGGACATTTTTTTCGTGGTTTTTGTATTAGACCCGTCGTCCATTTATTTGTAAGTCAATGATTAAACAATATTTTTTGCTAACATAATAGAAACAAATAATAAAGGAATTTGATTAATTAAATTGATTGATCAATTCAATCAATCGTCATTTCACATAATTTATGTAACTTACATTTCCAATTTCCCACTCATTCTCAGTACAATTACTTAAAAACAAAAATCTATTGGTGACGGTCTGTTTCTCGTTTTTGATACTGAATTGCCTTCTTTTGAGAACAAACGTTCTGAAGAACGGACAAACTTCTGCTATAGAGACAAATACTGGCGGAAGGAATTATTCGAAACGATACGATACTTCTCAAAAAGTACTAATGCCTGAATAGTATCTAATGAAAAGTATCGAGTACAAAAGTACCGTTATCGGAGAGAAAAGTACTCGATACCAAAAAGTATCGATACTTTTTCCGTGTCTCTAGCTGTCAGTGTCAGTCTGCTATTTTTTTTGGTGGGGGATACTTGTGTCGAGTTTTCTTATATTCAAATGATCGTTGAATGACTGTGCTCTAAACCGGTTCTAACTTCGGCGTTTTATTATTTGACATTTGCATTGCTGGTGTGATTTTTACTTGTATACTAGTTTAATTCAGTGTAAAATGGCTTTTAAATACCTGTTGTTATCTGTATTCTTGTTCGGTGAGTGTATTTTTTGTGCCTTCCAAAGTACGCATCGATAATAACGCCTGCTTCTCATTATCTAGGTATCTCGGAATTAGATTTAGCACTGTCCCAACATTTTTTGTTTTAATTAAAACTAGTTCTTAATATTATAATATTACAGTGATAGTGGATATTTTTTATACGCTATACCTAATCAACGAAAATATGTCGCGCCGGTATTTGTTTCAGTAGATTGTAAGTACGTATTATTTTTAAATACTTTAAAATGCTTTGGATTAAAAAGTAATAAATTAACGCGTTAGTAAAGTCGACATTTTTATTCGTGATATTTCGATAGATATACTGGATACTTCTTTCTTATCTATTTATCTTTATTCTATATATATCTTTCTTCGTGGATACTTTTATTGGGTTTCTTATATTATCGTAAATTTTAGCTGCTGATTCAGAAATTTACATTAGTTTCGAGGTTCAATCCTGTGTACGGGCAACGAGTGCGTGTGCTTAAAAAAAAATTAAGAAAAAATCTTTGAAGTTAACTGTGAGAACCACTTCATCGTGAACCACCGCATGTACTTCACTATACACCTTTGCTATATCCATAGATAAGAAGCAATAGAGCTCCTTGTGAAAGAGTTCATCCATGGAAGTACTGCCACCTTGCCTGTGTACCCACATATAATGTCGCCAAGCATAATAGGTATATTACAGCTTTTCGATTTTGAAAAGTAAGTGCGCTGTTGCGGACACATGGGACTACAGCTTATGTGTCAGATTTGTGTGATTAAAAGCTCTGAGTGGCACTGCAATTAATTTATAGATAAGCATGTTACTTACCACCAAACGACTTGTTCGTCCCGTTACTTGGTATCATAAAAAAAAGATATTAAAGTAGATACTTATAAGGACTATTGCATTTTAGATTTTTTTTTCCGGTATTTAACTAATATGTACACCAATACACCTTTAACATTATGATAATCATCTTTAAGGGAGATCTTCAGGAACATTGAGAATGATCCCGGGAATGATTTTTATTAAATTGATTAACGGTTAGTTACCACCATACTGGCCAAATGCAATTTGTGAATTTCAAATATTTCAAAATTTGAACATGTACATGTGATTACAATTTCTCACCCTAAAACAAGAGGTAAACCTTTAATGGCAATTACAGTAAAAAAAATTAAGCATTAAGATGTGATCTAATGTTTCTTGTTTTACAATATTTTGACGTCAATCTCAAACTAGGGAACTATGAATATTATCCCTTAACTATGAGTACTAACGTAACAATATATCCGGGAATACTAGCCAGAATGTTAAATACCAGAAAGAATTAAACATATTTGTATTTTGTATTCTAGGTTCAGTGTGGGCTCAGTCGGAAGCAGACATAAAGGATGCTTTATTAAACTTACCCCCAGAGCTGCAGGGCAAACTGAACGATACACAAATCGAATCCGTTAAGAACCAAACACAACAAATTTTCAAAGAGAAATGTGAAAAGAATGGAGGTCTTGCAGCTTACGAAGCAGCTCAGGTATGTGTTATTCCTTGTTAAAGAGAAAATTCCTGTGATTACTATGTGTAGGAACATGAAATTCAAACCCTACTTACACCTCTCTTACAACACCGTACTTGCTGGCTAAATTACTGTTTAAGTTTGTGGAAATCTTTATTCTACTTATTACGCCTACCTACTTGAATAATAAATATGATTGGAAGGAGGTATAAATAGAAATCAATGCTTTGTATCACCTAACTGTTTTAGAACTGTTTATTTCCTTTGAAAAAAAAAAACTTAATAAAAAAAAAATTCAGACATTTATTTACAATGTGAAATACCAGATAAATATAAAAGCTTACAAAATGAACAGGCATTGGAACAGTTACATGGTTTACCTATTAAAACTAATATATAAGTATGTATCATATTTTGCTGTAATACCGAACTAGAGAATGTTTAATAAATTAAGAATGTCAATGTCAATTGGTGTACAAGATCCATAAATATAATCCAAGATATCTTGTTTTGGTATTCTTGCAAGTAATTCATATTTACAGTAGACACTCCAAACATACATGTAATTTGACAATAAGGTAATTTCATCTATGTACTTACTAACACAATATAATATTGCCTGCAATAGTCAACAGTAATTGAACTAATAAAAAAAATAAAATGACATGAAACCTAGACATATGTATAACTCATGTATTGCATAAAATTATCCAAATGAGGCAAAGAACGTAAATATTTTATTATGGATATTACAGTGCTAAAGTGAGTACTTTAGGGAACAATAAACAATATTATCCAAACTATATTTTAGTGCAATAGGGAAGTACTGCCACCATACCTATTATGCTGACGTGTAATAAGTGAGCATTACTGCAGCCACTTTCCAGGGTACTATAGACACATAGAGTTATGGAGAGACTTATCAATTTTATGTCTCAGGATGAAGGGCTCATTGGCAATGCCCCTCAGGTCTTTGCAATTTGAAGCTCTGAGTAGGCGTGGTAAGGTAGTAGCCACTTCGCTTACCGCCATGCGAACTTGTTCGTCACGTCACATGATATCATAAATAAATATGACAAAAGGCATATTATACGCACCTATGTAAAAAAAATCTAAATATAATTTTATAAAAGCGAAACAAACACAGTTGAGTTGTGAGTTGAGTCTAAAGTTCAATACTTTAGACTCAACTCAAGGTTGTATTGTAAGTATGATTCTTGTTAAAATTAATTAATATAACAGGTTTTATGGTATCGCCTAGTACAATTTAAGAGTAGGTACATCAAGCTTGACTCTTTGAACTTTGGACCGTTGTTATCGTTATCGTGATAGGGTTGAATTTACATCCTAAGTGGCTTGGCGTGTACTTCTTCTTAACCATATACAAGAAGACATAAATGTAATAAGGAGGCACCGCTGAGGTATTGCGAAATCGTGCAAGTCGGGCCGAAGATCCTTTTCCGGATCGGAAAGTCAGTGCACTTGCACATCCCAATATTTTTGTCGAGGAATAGTTTAAGGCGAGGTATTTCAAGACGCGCCTACATTTTAGGAGGTAAGGTTTGCCCGGGCGTCCCTCACGTCCCGTAATTCGCGCGCTATAAATATTTTTAAATAAAATAAGAAGAAGCAGAAGCAATTTGACACAGATCCGACATTACGTACGTTTGGTGAAATTACAGGCACATGGGAGTTGTCAACTTATGTGTCAGAGTGCCAGGCGCAGTGGCAGTGCCTCTTGGATCTTTACGATTTAAAGCCAGAAGTGGCACTGCAACTGTTATGGACAGGCGTGTAGCTTACTGTCAGCCGCACAACTTGTTCGTCCTATCACTTGATATTATGCATATTATGTAAAAATGCTAAGCACAGCGTGTCGTTAAACCACTGGGCAATTTGCAAATTATGAGCTAAATGTAAATTTAATAACTAATAGGGCTTCAGTTGAAAACCAAAATTTTGCAGGTTCTCTATAGTACTTAAAGAGAAATATCTCCATATAAAAATTATATACAAAGTTAGATATGTTATTTTTAAATAATTTGTTTTGACTCTTATTTTAGCCAGTTTTAAGGATTTTATATGATCGGATAAAGTATATCGTATCATGTGACACATTAGCACATTCTTTAGACAATATATCCTTAGGTGTATCGTACATTTTTGTAAGACCGTTATTTAATTAGTACGTACGTAAACCATTTGATCCAGCAATACAATTTTTCCCGCTTTTCCTGCGGTGACTCCCTGTAATGCCTCTTTCATTAGGTACTCACTCATCCACTCAAGTTATCATACAAAATCTTACTTCTGGCAGACATACGACATTAAAATGTAACATTAATGTCTTGTCTAATTAAGTATTAAACATTGATTTATTGGGAGGTCAATGGTATTAAATGACATTACGACTCAATTACCACGATTTTTGGAGTGGCAAAAATAAATTATACATTATTATGATACTTATTTATAAACTGAGAAGAACTTGGAAGTTTTATCTGAGGATTTAAGAATATATGAAACATAAGTAGTATATAAATAATTGCATATCTACGAAAACCCGTTAAGTAGGTGGTACCTCCTAAAAATAAAATTGATCTGACGTAACGAAGTTGAATGTATGGTAGGTACGTATAGTTTAGGTATCAGTGTTAAGCAAGAGGTTATTCGAGTTTCGTATTAATTAACCCGCACAAGTTATCGACATAAAATAAATTTTTAAGTAGATAACGATTCAAATGGAACTGAATAAAGATATTGCGTGTCGTGGTGAGGATTTATGGAGTAAGGTGACGACCTAATGGTGTTTAAGAACCGGTTATAGAAACGTGGTATATCCTGCAGTATGTTCGGTAGACGACGTCGTCCAAGTCGTGTGTCGTAATGATTGAGACTAGCACAGAATGTGATAGACGGCACAAACTAGGGGAAGCCTATATACGGCTGTTGGTGATAATAATGATAATGGTGACATTTAAAGTTAGTAATCATCAATACGCAGTATTATGAAGCCGTGGTGGCCTAATGGTTTGACCTATGTACTGCCTCTCAAGCAGAGGGTCGTGTGTTCGAATCTGGGTATCAGAGGTGCGAACCTCTGAGTTTCTCGGAACTTATGTACGAAATTCAATTTGAAGTTTATCATGAGCTTTTCGATGAAGAATAACATCATGACGAAACCTGCACGTTGAAGAAGATTCACAACCCTCGGAAACGTGTGAAGTCCCCAACCCGCATTGGGCCAGTGTTGCGAACTATGGTCTAAACCCTCGTCTGAAAGGAAACCCGTGCCCAGCAGTGGGACGTATAAATAGATTGTTGATGACACAGTATTATGCCTTATGCCTATTATGCCTATTAATTTCGATTACGGTGGCATCAAAAGTCCAAGAGTTTGCCATAACCGAGTATAATGTACTCAGATGGACAATGAACCCAGTGACGAAAATCAACAGCCAACAAGGATAGAGAGTGGGCTTTACGTATTACCCATGTGCAAACAATAAAAGAGAAACGAGTACTACAAAATGAAGTGAGATCCTATCAAAAACATTACGTGTAACAATTATAACTTTGTCTTTGAAAAAAAAATTACCTCAAAGTTTGCTTAACGGCTTTTTTTTATTTCCTTGGGATCCCCTCATCTGATTCTGACTTCTTTGTGACAATGGGACTATTATGAACTGTTTTGTAATTTTATACTTTTTTTCTGGCTGTCAGGTTAACGGTGATCGTTGATTACATGTATTGTGTCAAGTGAAAAGTCGACTTTTGTTTGCGAAAAATATTTTTTTATTTGTGATAGCCGAAACGAACCTGGAAGAGCATCGTTGGCATCAGTGACCACCTCGAGAGCATACCCTTTCAAAATAAAAGAATTTTCAAAATCAGTCCAGAACTGATGGAGAAATCGGTATTGTACGATTTCTCCATCGATTCGATCGATCGATTTCCATGGATTTCCTAATCAGATTCTAACTTGGTGACAATGGGACCACCACTAGAATGCACCCTTTCAAATAAAAAAAGAATTTGCAAAATCGTATAACCTCCTTTTTTGCAGTCGGTTAAAAATTAAGAAATATCATGCATTTCTCGCCTTATTTGAGAGATTTCATGTAGAGTCCAAATCCGATGTTCGTTAAGCCGCAAATTCAATGAGACATCAGACGGTGGTTCGAGGCCAGCCGGATCGATGGAATTTTTCTTTGTATGTATATACAATAATAACAAACCAGCAGAGTATTTGCACTAAAAATATCATGCAACACCAGGATAGTCAATAAATGAACATCATCATTTGAAACTTTCATTACACAACATATTCTTTGGTTGCACCCCCTTTTCCAACTCTTAAATTTATATCCTAAGGTTGCCTGGAAGAAATTGCAACTTAGCAATAAGGCCGCCTGTTGTACACCGGCTTACTCTGTGATACTGTTCTGTGTTGTCATTGTAATTTTTAATGTGCAATAAAGAGTATTTAGTTCATTCATTCATTCACCGTAAAAGCAATCTTCAACTAAATTATTATGGCTTAAGTATGTCAACACGTAATTTTTTTTAAGTTCGACCCTGTTATTTCACATAACAGCAGACGATAATTCGTATTTGGCCGGTCCTCAAAATCTCGTTTTCAAATAAGGTTCACGGATATGGACAGGGTGTGACAATAACATAATGCATTTTTCTAGGTCACAGGGTCGCTTTAAATTTTGAATGCCCTATTTTCGGTTAGGGGTGGTTGTCTTGCCCTTGTCAATTAGTATTATTTTATTAATCCTCTAGTCAGGGGGTTAGACTGTTGTGCATGTGCACATGTTGTGGAATATTTGAATTATATTATATAATTATCATATAATATTGAACAGAAAAAACTATTTATTATTATTAAAATACAAATTATACATATATTTTTATGACTTTACAGAAACTATCAACAAAATGTGTGGCTAGTGTGGTGTGTACTTAGGGCGGACAGAAAGTTCTTGGTTTAGTCTATGATTCTTGGAAACTGATTAACCTGTTTATGAAAATGTTCAATGAAATGAAATATTTATTCGCAAGCAAACACGGTATAAAAGATATTATTATTCAAGGTGTCAAGAACACGTGTTGCACCAGATACTGGCACGCAAATATTTAAACAAATTGAAGTTAAATAATGTCATAAATTAAAATTATCCGACCGGATCGAAGGAATTTTTTCTGAGTGTTTTTCCAGAGTGTTCGATCTTTGTATTAATAATTAAAATTATACAATTTGTCAAATAAGCAATGTCATATAAAATTAAGTAAAAATGCCAATAAATAGCAACAGCAATAAAATCATAAATTAAACAATATCAAAGAAGTAAGAACAGCACAAATATAAACAAAATATCGAGTTCTTAGGTTTTCGCGATTGTTACACATAGGAAATGAAACTATTTTTCCGGATTTAAATCGCGTATATTTGTTTTTTCAAACAAACCGACGTTTCGGGCCCTTTACATGTCCCATGGTCACGGTTGACTGAGGTGGTACAGTCTTCAACCAGTTATGTCTAATATTGATGCAAACCACCCTATTTTTTCCACTATAGTTACAATAGTTATTAATTAAATACCTTATTTTTAATTTTACAAAAGAAAACATTCCAATTTACGCTATATTAATAAGTTTTACAAATTATTTTATCGAATAAATTTTTATTAAGTTCAATTTATTATTAATTATTAATGGAATTAGAATAAACTAAAACATATTAATTAGTACTGCAGTCTTCTGTCTGTTTATAAACAAAATGTCAAATACAAACAAAATGTCAATTTCTTTTTATTATTAAAAAATCTTTGATATCGTATATACACAGATCACATAGCAAATCAAATAACTTTTTTTGAATATTTTTATAGGTAAGTCTGTGATAGCTGCAGGCAAAGCATTATATATTTGTATGGACATGTTATGGCAATTCCTATAAAAGCAAGTAGTCTTATGGGAGGGGCCAGTTATGCGGTTTGGATATCTAGTTTAAAAATTACATACTTCACGTTTCCTAGTAAATAAGACCAAGTTTTTTTTAACAAACATGCACACCTCATATACGTACATGGCGGGAAGCGTTAGGTTTAGCTTTCTAAAAAACGGTCTACAAGATTCGATCGCACCTACTCTACAAATAGCTCTGACACATTTTTTCTGGATAGCAAATACACGGTTTAGCTCTACGCAGTTCCCCCAGATGATGAGGCCATACCGCAAGCTTGAGCAGACAAATGCATGGTAGGCCATCAAGGCAGTCCTCTGATCACATATATGCGTTAGACGATGTAAACCAAATACAAATCGATTCAGCTTTGGACATATTGAATCAACCTGTGGTTTCCATGTCAATCAATGTAATCATCATTAATTTTTGTCGGTACGTTGTTGTACTTCTCTATGAGAAACAGTAACTACACAGAAATCATTTGAAAATCGCACTGTAAAGCCCGTAGTTGTTTTTTTTTGAGATCCTAATTGCAAAACTCAAAGGGTACCTTACTAATTTCGCTGGCTCAGCGACCCGAAGTGGATCTTGGCCTCCGACACCAAAGTACGCCATTTCTGTCGGTGCCAATTCGGACCATTCGGACACATTCAGCTCCTTTAGGCCTTTGGCAACTTCATCCTTTCAGCGATATCTTGGATGGCCCACTGGACGATGACCCGTAGATTGTCCCAAATACGCTCTTTTGGCAGCTCGAGCCTCTCCCATTCTTTCCACATGTCCTAGCCAGTGAAGTCGAGCAGATTTTATTTCTCCGATTATGTTCTTCTCAGACACTAGTTCTTCTATTTCTCTATTGAATCTAGCCCTTCAGTTCCCAAATTATCCTTTGATTGGTCCCAGAATCATTTGAAATATCTTCCGTTACACCACTAATAATTTATGTTGTTCTTTCCTTCAACGATATATAAAACGATACTACATAATGGGAACGCGCCCAAGCCCAAACCACAGGCGATAGTTCAATCGTCATGACTTATGATTTTCTAATACGCATATCTTTGTCATTTTCTTTGTCTTTCAGACGTCGAAACCGCTAGATTGGTTTGCTTCAGCTACTTTCACAGTCTAATGACATACGGCATTTTGCTTTGGGGTAATGCCGCCGATATCAATAGAATCTTTGTCCTGCAGAAACGTGCAGTTAGGGCAATTTACAATCTGGGCCCCAAAGTATCTTTGAGAGATAAGTTTAAGGAAATTAACATTCTTACACTAGCCTCACAGTTCATTTATGAAAATGTAATTTATGTTAAAAGGAATAGTAATTTATTTATGAAAAATAGTGACATTATAGATATAACATTAATACGAGGAATAGAAATAAACTAGCTTTTCTTGATAGTCGTCTTCACAAAGTCAAAAAATCATTTAAGGGGCAATGTATACGCTTCTATAACAAGATTCCGGTTGATATACAAAATTTGCCTTTCACGAGGTTTAAAACTATAGTGAAACAAAAACTTTATAGTAAAGGTTATTATACAACTTCTGCGTACTTGGATGACAAAAATCCGTGGTAGTAACCCGTTTAGTTCATGGAGGTAGTCTCGATCTCTGATGTTTCAAATAAAAAAAATATTGTAAATGTTATTTACAAAGAGCAACCCCTAGAGTTTCTTGCTCATTCTTCTCAGGGGAATCTGCCTTACGAATGAGCGGTAGAGTTTAACTATTGTGACGATTTCAAGTGTAATAATGCTTACCTATGAAATAAAGATTATTTTGAATTTGAATTTGAATTTGAATTGGATTCGGCGGCAAAAACCTACTTTTGCAATTAGGCCTTCACTCAAAATCTGCGAAATCAACAAACAACTAAGCTTTTAACGACTTTGTACTAGTGCGGTAATAACTTGTAAATGTATATCTTTCTGCGCTGTTACCAGCTATAAAATACTTATTACTTTTCTTTGCAATTATATAACAAAAAAATTAATAAACCAAGGAAATATTAAGACATTTGCAACTCTATTATTTCATAACAATTATCTGCCATTATCGTTATGAATGGAATTCATTTCCGTGGTTTGCAAATTTTGTAATCCATTGTTTTACTGCGGTGGTGTAAAATCGTAGATCATCTGATACTATAAAGTGATTTAGGAGTCGCAATACGGCCGCTTGTTATGAGAACTACTTATTTCCGGTTTTGAAATATTGGATTTTTGACGTTCGATCTCGAACCATCTCTTATCTTCTGATGGGAACAGGCATTAGAAAATCATAATACAAGAAAGTGTTGTTTCAATTTCGATTTGGAGCATCAATTTTTGTATTGTTTCTGAAAAAAGACGTAACTGCACCTACAGCAGGTCACAATTAGTTGTTACTAATTGTGACCTGCTGTAGGTGCAGTTACGTCTACTGTTGTAGAGCTCTTGTAAAAGAATTCGTCCACGAAAGTACTGTCACCTAACCTATTTCTATCGTAAGCGGTGTGAATTTTGAAGGATATGGACGCTAGTGGAATTGCAGGCAAAAAGGACTTGTTACTTATCTCTCAGGGTGACGAGCTCAGTGGCAGTGTCCCTGAGATCTTAGTGATTTAGAACTCTGAGTGGCACTACAACTGCTATAGACAGGCTTGTCGTTTACTACCAGGCGCACGACTTGTTCGTCCCGTCACTCGGTATCATAAAAAAAGCATATTATGTTCTTTAGTACACATGTAGTTTCTTTGAAATGGTATAATGACCGCTACTTTAGTTCTACTGAAAAATTCATTGCAACTCAATCCTTAACAAAGTGTGACACTTAACTTATTACTTTGTTAGCGTATTAACGGAGAATGAGCCACCAATCTCATTTAATCGCGTGTACTATTCAACGGGAATTTATTCATCAAGGGAAATAAGAATGAATCAGTTTCATCACGAGAGACGTTCTGAAGCTTTTGTTAGATATAGCAACCTGAAAATAAGAATTCGCATGTGTGCATTGCAAAGAGACAAAAACTTGATATGATAGTTTATAAAGTATAAAACATTGAAATATAGATTTATAAAAAAAATGAATAAGTTAAATATAGACATGTAAAAGATCAGAATTGAAAATGGCTTTCGCAGGCGGCACCGGCCATATTTTTTGTCTCGCGGAATGAGATTCAAGGATGATAAACAGTCGCTTGACAAAGGATAGGAATGACTCATCTCGTATTCCACGTAATTCGAAATGCATTCATTAAATTTTGAGTTATATAATTTTGATTTTAGGCACAAACGTTTCCACGTTTGAAATGCAGTTATAATATGGCGTCGGCGTCGTTGTTACTAGTAAATTGTTTTACTGCATCGATTTTGACATTTGAAATTTTTCTGATTTTGAAAGCGGTAGAGCTCCTTGCGAAAGAGTTCGTCCAGGGAAATACTGCCACCTTATTTATTTCTGCCGCCAAGCAGTAATGTCAGCATTACTGTGTTCCGGTTTTGTGGGTGCTGGTGGAAAATTACAGGCACATGAGACTTGTGAACTTATGTCTCAGGGTGACGGGCGCAGTGGCAGTGCGATCTTTGCAATTTAATGAGCTGAGTGGCACTGCAACTGTTATAGACAGGCGTGTAGCTTGCCATCAGGCGCACGCCTTCTTCGTCTATTGATATTGTAAAAAAAACCGAGTTTCATAAGTGTCAATGCGGAGAATTTCTAGACAAATGCTGAATATTTCAATATTTGTTATATTTATTGCAAATCCTTAGCTAGCTTTACTTTACACATTAAAAAAAATGTAAACGTATTTTTCGATCTTTTAGATCGATATCGATAATCGATAAGTTTACATTTTTTTATGTGTGTATTTATTTATTTATTAATAAATAAACAAATCAACCTGTTGATCCCGAAAAGTCATTAATTTAAGTACCTTATTTTTAATTTACCAAAGAACAGTTTGTTACAAATAACAAATAACGTGATTTAGTTCTGAAAAAATAGTTACATTTCCAATGTTTTAAACATAAGTTAGTAAGTAACGTTAGTAACGAGATATATTGTTTTTCTAAATAATTAACAGAGTTGTTTGTAAAATACTAATAACCTCAAAGGACTACATTAATAACGTCATGAACAACAACAACAACTTCCATATTTCTTTACAAAACCTAATGCTTTTACCACAAAGGTTTCGTTGTACAATCTGACGCGTTTTACCTGTAGGTCTGTATTTTTAGCGTCTTTAGCGTGCTGTCATTTATTAAAATAATTTTGGTAGTGGGTATTTTCTTTTGCTACCACACAGTTATCACCATTTAGAGCGATCAGGGGATCGGTCAGAACCTTAGGATAACTCAGTTGCCGACCGATTCGATTTGACATCGCACGATTTCTTTTCATTTTTATTCACAACACCCGAATCCAACGTCAAACTACCGTATTCGAAACCAAACCGAAATGACGTCACACCCGTATGATTACTCGACCGGCAAAGGCTACAAACGTTGTTCAGAACTCAGTTATCGAATGAAAGTTACCGAACGTAGTATTGTTTGCAAAGCAAGAATGTATTACGGATATTCTTATTATTTTAAATGAAGTTTTTGCATTTTGTTCAATTTTATTAATTTACTTCAATGCAAGACTAATGCATTCCTATATATCAGGTCTTTAAAGTCTTACTAAAGTATATAAAAGGATTTTCATTTTTCTTATAATCTATTTCACCGACAAACTCCATAAACGCTGTTGGATAACGATATCGTATCCGAATCCGAATCGAACGTTTAACTCGGATTGGTCTGGATAACTCGGAAAGCGTCCTTCGATCCGAGAACGTTATCCAATCGAACGATTCGGTTAAAATATCCAAGATTTTTAAATCGGGATTCTGTTTAAATATTTTTATTTTTATACGAAAGAAATACAAACGAATTATTAAAAGTCATGGAACAAACATTGTTGTATAAGATGTTAACAATGTGATCCTGCGAGGTTGTTAGTGTATTTTACAAATAACCCTGTATATTTTAATTCTCTGCTACAAAAGTAACCCGCAACGTTATTTATCTTTCTCTTTTAAGGCGAAATGGTATCGTGCTTGCGTAGGCTTTGAGCCGTATGAGGTAGACGGTAAAAATTAATTGCAAGATTTTTAAACATTTGCCTTTTGGAAATAAAATACACTTTTACTGTAAAATAAGCTCATAATCATCTGAAGTATTTTATTACGGAAAAGATTAAGAAAATTTCGTTGAAGTATTGTAAATGTAACTAGATGAATGTAATAAAAAAGGAGATATTTGTTATTTTTTGTTATGTAGTAAAGTTTAGTCAATCATTTTCGGGCCCCTCAAATCACTACCGGTATCTTCTATTTTCATTATTCAATTTTCATTATCAATTAAAAAAACAAGCTGAATTTATATTTTTAACCGACTTCATAAAAAAGGAAGCGGTTCTCAATTCGACTGTTATTTTGTACGTATATGACACGATAACTCTGCATTTGTGAACCAATTTTGATGATTCTTTTGTTGTTGGAAAGAGGGTACCTCGGTATTGGTCCCATTTAAATTTGAAGAAAATATTCCTCCTCTAAGGGTGGCAAACTAGTGAATTAATCCGGTTTCGCACACTTTCCGGTAACTGATTTTAGTTCTTTTCCTGGCGTCGTATATCTCATTACTGAGGGTCGTGACTCCCCCACGGAAACAAGCTCCGCATGACAACGCTGTACCATCTGTGGCGGTTTTTGGCATATGACCGATAAAACAATATTCAATAAAACTTGGCAAATAAATAGAGGCACGAACTTTTGAGGCAAGTTTTTTTTAGAACTCAAAAGTTTATTTATATTTTGGGTCTCACTTCACATTAAGCTTCCACCAATCTCACGCTCTTATAATCCAGGTACTAAAAGCGTGCTGGCGTCTGAATCAATTACATACAAAAAGAGAATGACTGCGTTACAATGTATTTATGTATATGGGATATAAGGTTAAACCCCCTTTAACAGGAAAATCTCGGGTGATATACGTGACAGGATAATATGCCATTCATTTTCGGCCCGTGACTCATAAGTGAATCACCCCTTCTAACAGAAATTACCGTGGGTAGATATACAATATAAATAAAACTCACAGGTGGTTGTTGTCGAAAATGAAATTTATAAAACAAAATGACCTATAGGTAGTATCTTTATAACTTTTTTTATTGAACAAAACCTCAAAAGAACAATGGCGAACTTATCGTTAAAATAATTCTTTAGTGTCTTCAAACGTCTTAATTACAAGTTTTAATGAAATAAAATTATTTTATTTTCAACCGATTTCAAAAAGGAGGTTCTAATTCGACTGTACTTTTTTGTACGTGTGTTACGCTATAACTCCGTCCCTATCCCCGAAATCCCCTAATTTGCCACCCTTAGACGTGGAATACTTTTTTCAAATTTGAATAGGACCACTACCCCCTGAGGTACCCCCTTTCCAACAAAAAAAGATCATCGAAATCGTTTCACAAAATGTCGGAGCGTAATATACACACAAAAAAATACAATCGACTTGAGAACCTCTTCCTTTTTTTTGAAGTCGGTTAAAAGTAAGCAATACATATTTTTATCGAGTTTTAGGTTTTCGCGATTGTTACACATAGGAAATGAAACTATTTTTCCTAATATTTAACGTTTCAGTTTATTCTAATTTCTATTATTAATTAATAATAAATTGAACTTCATTAAAATTCATTCAATAAAATAATTTGTAAAACGTTTTCTTTGTAAAATTAAAGATAAGGTATTTAATTAATAACTATTGTAACTATAGTGAAAAAATAGGGTGGTTTGCATTAATATTAGACATAACTGGTTGAAGACTGTACCACCTTTTTTTTTTTTTTTTTTGACGGGGGGGAAATCTTTATGGATACCCCTGAGCCCAGGGAGACTCAAGGGTTATGTGGGGACTCTCTCTCCAGACTGGAGGGCCTACCCCATTAAAACCCCCCCGGGTTTCCCTCTCGCCGGTTGAGTCGGCGCCGTGGGATCGGTGAACATTCACCACGACAAGACTGCACCACATCAGTCAACCGTGACTATGGGACCTGTAAAGGGCCCGAAACGTCGGTTTGTTTGAAAAAACAAATATACGCCATTTAAATCCGGAAAAATAGTTTCATTTCCAATACATATTTTTTTCATATAGATTTAAGCTTTGTAAAGTAATACATCGGATTGAAGTTAAATATTAATCGAAAACCTAAAAAATTTGCAAACCTAACTCACTAATACTGTATAATGTATTATGATTGAATCATTCAACACGTTTTCTAAATATAAATAAAGCTGGCAAATACATTGTTTTGTTCAGTTGCACATTATAACAATTGTTTCAACATATAAATTGGACACTACTCGCATTTCGCGGCGCTATTATTGTTTTAACATGACTGTATTTTAATCATCGACCCACATACGTCTCACTACGGGCATGAGATCCACGAGGAGAGATTTTAGGCCAAATTCCATCACTTTTATCCAATTTCAGTTGAGGATTTTAGTAAGATTATAAAATAGTAATATATTTTAAATGAATGAAAATTAGAGGTAGTGTATCAATTACATTATCATCGACTTAGCTTTACGGGTTAACAGCTGAAAATTGAAGATTGTAACAGTTAACAAAAAAGATATTTACAAGAACCACTCAATAAACCTATGTATTAATAAGAAATTGAAGCAAGTGAATGAAAAAAATTGCAGTCGACTAATTTTAATTCTTCCTCTGGTCTAATTTACACCTAAAAATAAGAAAAGTAAGATAGTATTTTGAAAAAAAAAATCACATTATTTAAGCGATTTAACTAGTGTTCCGCTAAATATTGTAATAATTGTAATAGCAGTTCTCAAACCATGTACGATACTTAACACTAATTGAATACTATAACACTCTTTTAACTTGTAATAGATGACATATTTATGTGCACAACATTAAAATGAAATAGATTTAGTTAAATATCCCATTTAAAAATAAAAACGAACATTTATAAAATAAAAAAAGATAACTTCGAGGAAACCATAAACTAGAAATATACAAAAAAGCAAGATAAATGCATCTTGAACCTAGTTGTGAGACCTTGGACCTCATGGACGCTGTAAATGATTTCAAAGATAATGATGCTTTAATGCTATTAGTACATTTTCTCGGCGACGATATAAACAACTTGAATTTATATAACTATAATTAATCGATAACAAATAGCACCTGGTATGTTTGCCCTAAGCCCCAGAATATTTTTTTTTATTGTTATCAAATAACGGGATGAATAGAGGCCAGCGCAATACGGGACGAACGGAAGACAGAAGACATTAAATTTATCAATGTATATTTTATGTTATTTCAATTGAAATAAGGTATAAACTTCTATGCTCTGAGACGTGCGCGGTAATGGGTACGTATTCGATTTTAGAGCATTATAATTTATACCTTGATTCAGTTGAATAGCAGAAAAGATACATTGATAAATTTAATATCCACTGCCATCCCTTTCGCCGTCAGGTTTGCGCTGGCTTTTACCTGCTGGTAAGCGACACGCCTATAATATTCGCAGTGGCACTTAGAGCTTTAAATTGTAAAGATCTGAGGGGCATTATCAATTGTTTGTATGTTGTGAGGGCATTACCCATTGAAGTGCTATCGTGTTATTTAAATGAAGTGCATAGGCACTTCATTTATTTACAAATATACACCTTTTGAACTAACAAAGATAGTGTGGTTATAAATGCGTTGATAGTAAAATGTAACACAAAGATGGCTCAATGGCTTCATAATCACAACATGTTTACCCACATTTGGTTGGGTATGTAGAAGTTTGGACAATAGATTGTAAATGTATCGACCAACATCTCGTTGTACGATTGGTAAGAAAGTAAGCATTATTTCCGTATTATTAAGTTCGATAATAAACAAAACGCAGCGTGTGAATTAGTTTTTGTTTACGTAATTACCGAGGAGATAGTTAAAATAACGCAGTTTCTATTAAAAACCTGATTAATGACTGGAAAGAAAACATTCAAATCCTAGAGTGACAGAAACACGAAAGTAGACTGTTGTAAATGTTCATAAACTTATTGAATTGGAACCGACATTTGAACGCCGCGCCGCCCAAAATAATGTCTGTTTGTTTTTTGGGTTATGAAACATGTTAATAACCTTTAGGGGGTTACCAGATTTAACGACGGCGACAGCGCCGAATTGGCTTCATGCAAAATGATATCTAAACATTTGCTTTTTAGAAATAAGCTGTAAAATAAGCTCAGAGTCCCCTGCCGTATTTATTAAGGAAAACGGGAGAGAAAATAACAGTCGGATGAAACTGACTTTTCTGTAAATAAACCTAGTAAAAAAAAACATTTTGCGGAGTATTGTATTATTAGAGGTCAATCGTATTCATTATCATTAAAAAAATAAGTTAAATTCGTATTAATTAATTTCGAAAGATTAATTTTCCGTATGATCAAAACGATCAATTTGTGTCTCACTACGTCTTAAGCCGGCCAGAAAAAGCTTTATATCCGTGCAATAAGAGTGAATAGATGACGAATGACGTGACTCAACACTGGCGTAACCCACGTCTGCGTCACTCTTATTCCATGAGTACATTAAACTTCTTCTAATCGGCTCAAGCCAATTCTGCGTCTACAAGTATGATGGCTCCATAAGCACGTATTATTTTGTAACCTTGACGATATGGTTGATCTGCCTTTACGTTGAGGAAAACTAAGCATTAATTCTATTTTAAGTTTCTCTATGACCTTGACCTCTGATGTATTTTGATTTGTCTTCTGTACAATCTTGTACTACTACTGACTTTGTAAATATTCTATCATTATTATTTAAATATATAAATGAAGACTCCGTCCCGAGCAATAAAGCTGTAACTTGGACCTTGGACATTGAATAGATGACTTTACGTCACACTTGAATAACTGTGGTTTTAGACATTTATTTCTCAAAACAGAACACATATAATACATATATGTATATACATTCCCACACACACACAGGTCACAGTTTCTCTATGACCTCGAGGTTTGGAAACATATCCAGGTATAAACAAATCAAAACATTTGTATTCACGTTCACACATTACTGTCAGTTTAATTTCTAAAATTATGTATTGAAATAATTATACTAGACAAAGGTCAACAATAATTACGAGTTATTTTTTTAATGTGAGGTAGTTTGCAATACTTTATTTTGTACAAGGGGAAGTTCATATTACGTATGAATACACAATTGCTATCAGACTTGCGATTGCCTATGGTGGTGAAGTACATTTCAGGATGTGCAATTTTAGTTACTTTTTAAATAAAAGAAATGATTGTATTTCGTTAATATCCGTTGGCAGATTGTTATAGGTCCCAACTCTTCTAATTTTAAATAATTAGATAAGCAACGGCAGTATTTTTTGCGTTTGGTATTCTGCTAAAAGTTAAGAGCAATTTTTTGTCAATGACTAGCTATCGAGCTACTATTCTACTGCCATTACAATTTTTTGGTATTCTGCTCTTCATAAGAGAGTTGATGGCGTAGTGCACAAATGTTAACTTACTTGCTGATAAAACGAGATACAAATTAAGATCTGTGTATAGTAATTTGCATGTTAGTTTCAGTAAGGCAACATCGATTGTTAGTGATTGAATGAAAGAACGCCATCACTGCTATTCCACAGACACTA
>NW_020653433.1:0-27797 GCF_003589595.1 Hyposmocoma kahamanoa
ATTCCTTCTGAACCCGACTGCCATCTCGTTTGAACCCACTTGGGGGGAAGCGCCCCATGAGGCCACCATGCCGCCTCAGTTGCCCTTTCGGCATCGAATTTGGCGAGGGCCCATCGGGGAAACTCCTCTCGCCCTCGCCCTCGCCGTGCAGGCGCCATCGTTGACGCCTGCGAGGAGGAGACCCTGAACCTTATGTATACGTGGTCCGAAAGGGTCTCCTCCTCCTCCAGCACCCGCCAGTCCTGCACTTATGAGGCTAGGGTGGGGGTCGCGAACGTTATGTCCACGATGGAATCCCCCACCTCCTCACGCAGGTGTTGGCGGTGCCGCGGTTGGCGACGACCAGGCCGTTGGCCGTCACTCACGCCTGCACCGCTCGCCCCTTGGCGTTGGGCAAGCAGCTGCCTCAAGCCGGCGATTTGGCAATGAGGTCGCCCATTACCAAAATATTCGCCGGGGCGAGCCTCCTCACGGCCGGGCTGAGCCTCAACAAGAACGGCTCAAACTCGGCCATTGGGCGGTTGGGGGAAAAATAAACGCCCACTACCGCCATCCCTCCTCCGCACACTGCCACCACGTAACCGGCCCCCCTCTCTTTTACGACGAGAGGGGGACCCACCGACGGCGTGACGATGGCCACGACGCCGTCCATGTCCCCAGCCCAGTTGGAATGGCTAACTGGGAACGTAGTACGGGTCCGCGGCTACCGCAACGTCCACTGACCACTGCACCATGGACTGCATGAACAAGTCCTGTGCTCTGGCGCAGAGGTTCAGGTTCGTCTGGAGGAAGTTGAGTTCAAGTCTGTCCATCAATAGACATATCAACTTCCTCCACTGGCGCAGCCATAGATACCGTCGCTGCGGTGGAGGCCTGGTTCCCTGGGGCCTCCTTAGCCTGCATTAGGGGAGGGCGACACGCCTTCCCTCCCATTATGTGCGCCGCCGGCCGACCAAGATCAGCGCAGACCGCACACTTTGGCTCCGCCTGACATCCAGCTGCCCGGTGACCTGGCTTGCCGCACCGGTAGTACAAATTGCTCCGGTCCGAGCTCACTGGGCAGCGACGCCCTACGTGACCGATGCCCATGCAGCGACGGCACCGCATGGGCAACGGCTCAAGCACTCTAACGGGTGCAGTGCTCCTATCCACCCGGAACTTTGTGGCGACCACCGCCTTAACGACGACGATGGGCCAGCGTACGACGACTGCCCCGCGGCCGTCCGCTCCGGTGGCGATCGCGCCCACCCGAATCTGGTCAGTGGAGCATGACCCTTTCGCTGCCACGGCCGCACGCACCTCCTCGGTCTCGACGGAATCGTCGGAGGTCGGAGATGCCAGCTTCACGCATTTTGTGGGCCGTGCAACCCCGACGTCGTCGCACAACACTTCCCGGAGCCTGGAGACCAGGCGGTCTGCCTTTTCGTCACTGGCGGCGCCCGGGACCTCCAGAATGCAGGCCCCGGTGGCGGTCTCCCTAATACGCACGTCTTCGATCTCCAGCTCCTGCAGATCGAACGCTTGACGTGCACGGGAGATCGTCTGCGCGTACGTGACTCCCTTTTCTAAGCCGCCAGCTGCAGTGTGAGAACCACAGCCGTTGATCGTGGCCGAGGAGGAGGAATGGCCTTCCTCGGCTTATGGCTCGGTTGTTTGTTGGTGACACATCCTTGATTTTTAAAACAGACAGACATGACATTAACTATGTATGACCATATTAATGATACCCTTTCTAAGGTAGTTTATTGGTTTAATGCTAACAATTTATTGCTTAATGCCAAGAAGTCAAAATGTGTTAAATTTGAATTACCTAACGTAAAATCGACTAGTTCAAGCATAGAAATAAACGGAGAAAAGTTAGAACTTGTTAATAAAGCAGTCTTCTTGGGAGTGACCTTAGATAGTAAACTTCAACGGTTTCCACATATATCTTCCCTGGCCAGCAGATTAAGCTTCGCTGCATACGCAGTCCGCAGAATACGTGAGCTTACCGATATTAGTACTGCTAGACTAGTTTACTTTAGTTACTTCCATAGTATAATGTCCTACGGGATCATGACTGTGGCATCACAGTACATTTACTCAAATATTTTATATGCCCGTAAAAATATACATAATTTCAATAAGAAAGAAGATATCCATAATATTAACCTTAGAGCTAAGTCCAAACTCATGGTACCACGATTTCGTTTAACCAAAGTAAACAACTCTTTTATGGGGAACTGTATACGTTTTTACAATAAGATTTCGAAGCATATATTAAGTTTATCATTTCCTAAGTTTAAAAACTACATTAAAAATATTTTGATCGAAAAATCATATTAAAAAATTGAAGACTACGTGTTAGATAAAGATGTATGGAAAGACGACATGGCTCCAGAATCCACACAAATTTGATTCAAAGTGTATTCCATAGCATTTAAGTCTATTTGAAAAGAGCAATCCCTAGAGTTTCTTGCTCGTTCTTCTCAGGGAGGTCAGCGTAGTGAACGAGCAGTACCTATGGAATAAATAATCTTTGACTTTGACTTAGGCTGGGCCCTCGTCGTCACGGACGCGGCAGCCGCCTTCGCAGCTGCCTGTCTCGCCCTCTGCCGCCTCCTTCTCTCACGACGCCTTTGAGTAACGCTCTCCACCAGCGTCCACCCTTCTAAATGTGGCGTCGGTGGCGGTGCTTCGGCCCCTGTTGAGGCGCGCGAAGTCGCCTTGTAACTGGCCGGTTTTGCTGCCGGACTCGGTGCAGGCACCGAGACCAGCTTCGCCAATGGCCTGGCGGGCGACCCCGTCACTGGCACCCACCTGGACGTGACTGGCTGCGCAGTTAGATACGGAAAAAAGGCGATGAAAAGTAACAACCCTATAACTTTCTACATCAGTTTTGATTATGGTGACCCTCCCTTCGGACCTTAAGGGTATACGAGAAGGGCACTATAACCTGTGCGCGCACAGGAACCTTGTAAGTTCGGGTTCTGACCCCAGATCAGCTAGTGTACAGGGTTGTCACAGACCTCTGTCGCTTGACTTCATCCGGTTCTTCGAGAGGCTAGTGCCTCGGGTGAGCCGCCCCAGGTGTACGTACAGTACCCTTCCTATTTTCCAGATAGGTACCGAAACTGTAGGCACGCTCACTTCTCTTTGCGCATTGCACAACTAGCAGTTGCCACCGCTAAGCCCTCGACTCTGAGTCTACTACCAAATCTTCTCATTGGTGGCGGAGCTGTAAAGCACGCTCACTTCCCGACTCCGAAAAACGATGTCTCTCCAGTTCCCAATAACCTAAGCGGCTGGAGATACCGGAGGATATCTGGTCACGGGTTCAGAGTCAACCCGTGACCATGAAGCGTGCCACCGTTCCGAAATATCCGGAAAATAAAAAGAAGTCACACCGTGGTAAGAAACCTGATATTAGTGATAATCATTTAGTGAATAACCACCAAAGTCTTAAAATCTAGATATCTAGCTTATCTTCAACTAGCCCTCCGGGCTAGTGCCGAAGATGCCAGTCGCAGTGTCCTGCGACAATGCCCGGACATAGCTTCCAACTTAAAGGGCAACTCACGTGTCCCGCGCGTCTCGTCGCTTCAGACCTTCAACTAGACCGTTACTAAGACGCGCTAGCTGCTCACGAGACAGACGCCCCGAAAACTTGCAAAACCGGGGCAGACAAACACGTCCGTCTCTGCAGCTAACCACAAATCCCAACGAGTCCTTACCCAAGTCCGAGTCCACCAGAGACGCCCGCAGATGCGTATCACTGGCGGAAGGCTTGGTCCGCACGCCCGCTGTACCCTGGTCTTGCCGTCGAGCCCGTAGTTTCTCCGGAAAGCCCTATCTCTCGGGTCGGTAGATAGGGACAGGTAAAAAGAAACATTCGAAACTAATTATAAAGTATAAATAATTTTGTCCGGTACTTAGTATGGGAGTGAATCACTGTGTGATCGTATCGTTGATATCGGCTGGCTGACTATTAAATAAATGGCGCGTCACTCGTCATTCATTCTATTCATTCACCGTTCGTCATTCCGTTTAGACATGTGTAAGTAATGTGAGTCATATTACAAAGGTGATATCACGCGACAGGGTACTGTGATATCACGCATCACTTTGGAAAAATATGCATTACTCATAACATTACCCATTACATAGACCATGTCGGGGCGCTCTGGGAGTTTCCCAATATGAACTAAATATAGTAAATATCTATATTAATAGCGCCACCCAGCAAATTTTCGACGTACTACTTGATCGGACATTGCTAACCGTGCCGTAGGGTTACGTAGCGCTGCTGCCAGGTGTCGCTACTAACACCCATTACGCGAAACAGTACTCGGCGTGATGCAATACTGTGATGCAATGATGCAATGTAATGCTAACATCACGCGTGATGTTCTCATTACGCGTGATGTTAGCATTACGCGTGATGTTAGCATTACACGTGATGTTAGCATCACACATTACCCGCGTGATGCATCGCTCGGAAACAGTACTCGCGTAATGTATTACCTGAAACAGTACGCGTGATGGTGGTATTACGGAGTGATGTTTATAGTCTAAGTAATGCCAGTGACGTTGTAACGGTAACATCACGGAATGATGTTTGTTTATGAGACATCTCGTGTAATAGTAATATTATGCGTAATGCAATGTTAATGCATCTAATTTGGAATGTTGTAGTAGAACGATGTTTGTATTAGCACCCAAATTATTTAATAACTTACTATGGTGGTTGGTGTGGGTTGGTGGATGGTGTAATTGAAATAAACCGTAGACAGACAATTTAAACTGAAATTTCATTATTTGTTAATCAATGCTTGATTAAATATAATATTACAAGATTTCTAGAAGGAGATCGATACGCTTTTATACAATCTTGGGTCAAGATGTAAAAGTTGAAGGTGATAATAATAAATAGCTTATGTATTGTTATATCATCACTGGAACTTCTACGAAATTTGGCGATCTCAGCCAACAGCCATGCTAACCAAAAAAAATCACGTGTTTTCTTGTTACAATAAAGTATGAATGTAAATTGTAAATCTTTCCGGGGTTCTCAGTTAATCTCACTCAGTGTTGGGTCATGGAAAAATTTCCATTAAAAAATCATATGTATTTTTCAGAAAAATAAATGATTTCCGGAAATGTTTGCAATATTTTTCCTCTAATTTTCCCACATTTGACGTTGACTTTGATTTCCGCCAAGTGTCAAAACAAAACTCAAAAGTTGAAGCGCAGACTAAGGAGAAGACAGTACGTATGTTGAACGAAAACGATGGAGCCAACAAGAGTTGGTGATGGTGTGGTTGGTGGAGGATTTGTCACTGTGTGAGATCATCTTAAATCTCATTTTTCTTATAGGTGGCTTTTAGATATACAACCCTTTTTTTAAAACCATACCTCAACTTATTAAATTTTGGCCCCGACTGCCCCGTCTCCATTACCTCTCGGAAAATTATCCGAGATATATAACAGTATCTCAGTCTCACACGCACTCGCCATCATTCAAGTTAAATTAACAATTATTATGATGCGTATAGGAATTATTTCGTAATGTATCGTTTTTTTATTATACATACGAGGTGAACTTGGGTATATATCGATATTAATAGCGCCACCTAGCAAATTTTCGACTTACTACTTGATGGGACATTGCTATCCGTGCCGTAGTGTTACGTAGCGCTGCTGCCAGGTGTCGCTACTAACACCCATTACGCGAAAGAGTACGCGGCGTGATGCAATGCTGTGATGCAATGATGCAATGTAATGCTAACATCACGCGTAATGTTAGCATCACGCGTAATGTTAGCATCACGCGTAATGTTAGCATTACACATTACCCGCGTGATGCATCGCTCGGAAACAGTACGCGCGTGATGCATTACCCGAAACATTACCCGCGTGATATTACCCAGTACACGTGATGCTTATATTACGCGTGATGCTTAGAACATCACGGAGTGATGTTTGTTTAATACTATTATGCGAAATGCAATGTAAATGCATCTAATTTGGAATATTGCAGTAGAACGATGTTTGTATTAATACCCCAATTATTTCATAATTTACTAAATGGTGTAAAAGGATGGAACCGTAGACAATTTAAAATGAAATTGCATAATTTGTTAATCAGTGCTTGTGCTTGATTAAATATATTTCGATCTTTCTTGGTAATCTAGAAGGAGATGGATACGCTTTCATACAATCAATCCAAGATGTAAAAACATGAAGGTGGTATCAGTTAATTGCGTAGGTATTGATGTACCATCACTGAAAATTCTGCGAATTGAACTGAAAGCAGAGCTATAAGAGATTTAGTAAAAGTGAGGTTATGTAACAACTTATAATTAACGTCTGATTTTTGGAGTGCATTTGTTATTTTACAACTTACTAGATGGTGTAAACGAATTAAACAGTAGACATTTAAAATGAAATTGCATAACTTGTTAATCATTGCTTGATTACGTGGCAATTTATAATGTAAAATTTAACCAGGGTGAGTGTGGGTTGCCAGACGGTTCGTAATATTTCGTAATTTTTGTTTGATTCTCTCTAGTAATATGTAAGTAGATCTTGTTTATAATGCAAGTTTATGTTCTAGAAACGCGTTTTATAGGTTGTTTTAAAACGCATCGCTTTTTTAACCGACTTCAAAAAAAGGAGGAGGTTGTCAATTAGTCGGTGTTTTTTTTTTTTTAGGTTGTGTGTGTTACACTGTATGATGTTGTGGGTAATAGTAATATCACAGAGTAATATTACTTTTACAGAAATGTGATGTGATATAAAGTAATGTACTTTTCGAGGTACTGTTTTGCGCTCGTCACTTTAAACTTCAATATCTAAAATTATCGATACCTCAAGGTTATCGTGCAGATTATCCTTAGTTAAAGGCAGAATAAAACACATGAATTTGTCTTACTTTATTGATTTATGATTTTTTATTGTTAGCTTACCCAATCGATTCGGTATAAGAAAGAACCAAGGAATAGTCACTGCAGGCTCTTAATTAACACATTCCTTTTATTTTTTATTTTTAATAACACGCGCTTGTCAATGATGCCGTATTGTGTAGTAAAACCTTGTAAAAATTACTCAACTAAAGTGAAAAATCAGGATGGTATATCATATTTTCAATAAGTACTACATTGTGTTATCATCATAGTTATCATTTAAAAGTGTTATTTTATGCACTAGTATATATAGTATGTAACTTATATTTAAATTAATCGTAAATATAAATTACAAAAGCAATCAAAATAATCAAATAGCTAACTGTCTCTTTCCGACTCATTGCTTGCGTAAAAGACTGAACGAGACCCATCACGTCAATTTCAATTGTTTGACGCTTGTGTTAAGCGTTTGAAATATTTAGAACAAAAATTTCATAGAGTCGCTTTGATGCTAATGTTATTATTAAAATATTTTTTAATACATATTAGTAATACTTTCAAATATTGTTGTACTCTTTCTACGGCTCGGGGTTACGAATCGGAAGACCGAAAATACATTTGCCCGAAATAACGTTTGCATGAATTTCCATAATCCCGAAAGTATTTTTTTAGGTTTTTCGAGAGAAATGTATGTATGGCCTACATTTATTTTTCTTGCGAGTTTGGGTGTAATTTGTGGTTGTCTATATGTGTGTCCATGGCACCCGCGACACAGAGTTTCCCTAATGCGGGGCAATGTTGAGTGTGTGCGTTATTATAATTATTATTATTAATTAGTACCTAATTGTTTATTTCGGAAAGCGTTTCTCTTGCGCAATCAATATCGCGCATTTTAATTTTGTAATTATCTCACAACGCAAATACCCTACTACCGTCATAGCCGTACTTTTTCAAGCACAAAAAACATTTACAAGTACTATGAGCAGTACGACTATGCCTGTTGACAGAATCAACCGTCGTCAGTGATAAACCGTAATAATTATATTGAATCAATGTAAGCACTACGGCATATAGAAAAGTGGTGACGTTTTTGAGCGCAGTATAATTTCAGTACTATACACGAACGGGTTAAGAAAATGGTAAGAAAAGAAAGGAAACCAGCACTTATGCAAGCTTGATAAAATACCATAATATTAAAGCTTTGGTATGTAATTACATCAATGAGTGAACTGTGCATAGAAAAGAGAGATACAGGAATTCATCCAGGAATCATAGCTTGAACTTAAGAAGAAAGTGACAAGTATTAACAGAGAACATCTTACACCGCCAAAATGCATTAAAAATCCAAAGTTGGATGAATGACAAAATATACCAACTTAAGAAACAAAGAAGGTAATTGAAGCAGACTGACAGTCAAATTAAATAGGATTTTTTTTTTAAGTTTAAGCAATTTGTAGCTTTCACATGCAAACAATGCATAATAATACAAATAGTACAACCTTGATAGCCTAAGGGTTTGCACTGTGGGAACTTTTCTAAATGGTTCTGGTTTTGGTATTCTATTGTAAGACAATCACCTGTTCTGAAACTAGGGAACTCTTTGTACATACTCCCCATGAGTATCAGAGCAACAGAATCCCAGAGCAGAACCAATTTACAAAAGTACATTTCCCAAATTGGTTCTACTGGGAATCGAACCTAGGATCAAGAACAGACACCTTAGCTCGTAATAAATGGCATTGTATAAAATTCAACATTTACGTATAAAATTTATTTATAAATAATGAAGGCTACTCCATTATACCTGTGTTCAAGTAGTTTTCACTAGAAGCATATGGTGCATTTTGGTAAGTTTCCAGTAGTAGCTGAATATGGTGTTTTTTTGCGCCTTTCAATTATTGCAAGCAAAATTAGGCAGTACTGCAATGACATTACAATTTAAATTCAACGTTTTAGCTTTTTCATATTTCTTTACATGTCACTACGTTTAAATAGGTTGACTTGGGACATTTTTTTCGTGGTTTTTGTATTAGACCCGTCGTCCATTTATTTGTAAGTCAATGATTAAACAATATTTTTTGCTAACATAATAGAAACAAATAATAAAGGAATTTGATTAATTAAATTGATTGATCAATTCAATCAATCGTCATTTCACATAATTTATGTAACTTACATTTCCAATTTCCCACTCATTCTCAGTACAATTACTTAAAAACAAAAATCTATTGGTGACGGTCTGTTTCTCGTTTTTGATACTGAATTGCCTTCTTTTGAGAACAAACGTTCTGAAGAACGGACAAACTTCTGCTATAGAGACAAATACTGGCGGAAGGAATTATTCGAAACGATACGATACTTCTCAAAAAGTACTAATGCCTGAATAGTATCTAATGAAAAGTATCGAGTACAAAAGTACCGTTATCGGAGAGAAAAGTACTCGATACCAAAAAGTATCGATACTTTTTCCGTGTCTCTAGCTGTCAGTGTCAGTCTGCTATTTTTTTTGGTGGGGGATACTTGTGTCGAGTTTTCTTATATTCAAATGATCGTTGAATGACTGTGCTCTAAACCGGTTCTAACTTCGGCGTTTTATTATTTGACATTTGCATTGCTGGTGTGATTTTTACTTGTATACTAGTTTAATTCAGTGTAAAATGGCTTTTAAATACCTGTTGTTATCTGTATTCTTGTTCGGTGAGTGTATTTTTTGTGCCTTCCAAAGTACGCATCGATAATAACGCCTGCTTCTCATTATCTAGGTATCTCGGAATTAGATTTAGCACTGTCCCAACATTTTTTGTTTTAATTAAAACTAGTTCTTAATATTATAATATTACAGTGATAGTGGATATTTTTTATACGCTATACCTAATCAACGAAAATATGTCGCGCCGGTATTTGTTTCAGTAGATTGTAAGTACGTATTATTTTTAAATACTTTAAAATGCTTTGGATTAAAAAGTAATAAATTAACGCGTTAGTAAAGTCGACATTTTTATTCGTGATATTTCGATAGATATACTGGATACTTCTTTCTTATCTATTTATCTTTATTCTATATATATCTTTCTTCGTGGATACTTTTATTGGGTTTCTTATATTATCGTAAATTTTAGCTGCTGATTCAGAAATTTACATTAGTTTCGAGGTTCAATCCTGTGTACGGGCAACGAGTGCGTGTGCTTAAAAAAAAATTAAGAAAAAATCTTTGAAGTTAACTGTGAGAACCACTTCATCGTGAACCACCGCATGTACTTCACTATACACCTTTGCTATATCCATAGATAAGAAGCAATAGAGCTCCTTGTGAAAGAGTTCATCCATGGAAGTACTGCCACCTTGCCTGTGTACCCACATATAATGTCGCCAAGCATAATAGGTATATTACAGCTTTTCGATTTTGAAAAGTAAGTGCGCTGTTGCGGACACATGGGACTACAGCTTATGTGTCAGATTTGTGTGATTAAAAGCTCTGAGTGGCACTGCAATTAATTTATAGATAAGCATGTTACTTACCACCAAACGACTTGTTCGTCCCGTTACTTGGTATCATAAAAAAAAGATATTAAAGTAGATACTTATAAGGACTATTGCATTTTAGATTTTTTTTTCCGGTATTTAACTAATATGTACACCAATACACCTTTAACATTATGATAATCATCTTTAAGGGAGATCTTCAGGAACATTGAGAATGATCCCGGGAATGATTTTTATTAAATTGATTAACGGTTAGTTACCACCATACTGGCCAAATGCAATTTGTGAATTTCAAATATTTCAAAATTTGAACATGTACATGTGATTACAATTTCTCACCCTAAAACAAGAGGTAAACCTTTAATGGCAATTACAGTAAAAAAAATTAAGCATTAAGATGTGATCTAATGTTTCTTGTTTTACAATATTTTGACGTCAATCTCAAACTAGGGAACTATGAATATTATCCCTTAACTATGAGTACTAACGTAACAATATATCCGGGAATACTAGCCAGAATGTTAAATACCAGAAAGAATTAAACATATTTGTATTTTGTATTCTAGGTTCAGTGTGGGCTCAGTCGGAAGCAGACATAAAGGATGCTTTATTAAACTTACCCCCAGAGCTGCAGGGCAAACTGAACGATACACAAATCGAATCCGTTAAGAACCAAACACAACAAATTTTCAAAGAGAAATGTGAAAAGAATGGAGGTCTTGCAGCTTACGAAGCAGCTCAGGTATGTGTTATTCCTTGTTAAAGAGAAAATTCCTGTGATTACTATGTGTAGGAACATGAAATTCAAACCCTACTTACACCTCTCTTACAACACCGTACTTGCTGGCTAAATTACTGTTTAAGTTTGTGGAAATCTTTATTCTACTTATTACGCCTACCTACTTGAATAATAAATATGATTGGAAGGAGGTATAAATAGAAATCAATGCTTTGTATCACCTAACTGTTTTAGAACTGTTTATTTCCTTTGAAAAAAAAAAACTTAATAAAAAAAAAATTCAGACATTTATTTACAATGTGAAATACCAGATAAATATAAAAGCTTACAAAATGAACAGGCATTGGAACAGTTACATGGTTTACCTATTAAAACTAATATATAAGTATGTATCATATTTTGCTGTAATACCGAACTAGAGAATGTTTAATAAATTAAGAATGTCAATGTCAATTGGTGTACAAGATCCATAAATATAATCCAAGATATCTTGTTTTGGTATTCTTGCAAGTAATTCATATTTACAGTAGACACTCCAAACATACATGTAATTTGACAATAAGGTAATTTCATCTATGTACTTACTAACACAATATAATATTGCCTGCAATAGTCAACAGTAATTGAACTAATAAAAAAAATAAAATGACATGAAACCTAGACATATGTATAACTCATGTATTGCATAAAATTATCCAAATGAGGCAAAGAACGTAAATATTTTATTATGGATATTACAGTGCTAAAGTGAGTACTTTAGGGAACAATAAACAATATTATCCAAACTATATTTTAGTGCAATAGGGAAGTACTGCCACCATACCTATTATGCTGACGTGTAATAAGTGAGCATTACTGCAGCCACTTTCCAGGGTACTATAGACACATAGAGTTATGGAGAGACTTATCAATTTTATGTCTCAGGATGAAGGGCTCATTGGCAATGCCCCTCAGGTCTTTGCAATTTGAAGCTCTGAGTAGGCGTGGTAAGGTAGTAGCCACTTCGCTTACCGCCATGCGAACTTGTTCGTCACGTCACATGATATCATAAATAAATATGACAAAAGGCATATTATACGCACCTATGTAAAAAAAATCTAAATATAATTTTATAAAAGCGAAACAAACACAGTTGAGTTGTGAGTTGAGTCTAAAGTTCAATACTTTAGACTCAACTCAAGGTTGTATTGTAAGTATGATTCTTGTTAAAATTAATTAATATAACAGGTTTTATGGTATCGCCTAGTACAATTTAAGAGTAGGTACATCAAGCTTGACTCTTTGAACTTTGGACCGTTGTTATCGTTATCGTGATAGGGTTGAATTTACATCCTAAGTGGCTTGGCGTGTACTTCTTCTTAACCATATACAAGAAGACATAAATGTAATAAGGAGGCACCGCTGAGGTATTGCGAAATCGTGCAAGTCGGGCCGAAGATCCTTTTCCGGATCGGAAAGTCAGTGCACTTGCACATCCCAATATTTTTGTCGAGGAATAGTTTAAGGCGAGGTATTTCAAGACGCGCCTACATTTTAGGAGGTAAGGTTTGCCCGGGCGTCCCTCACGTCCCGTAATTCGCGCGCTATAAATATTTTTAAATAAAATAAGAAGAAGCAGAAGCAATTTGACACAGATCCGACATTACGTACGTTTGGTGAAATTACAGGCACATGGGAGTTGTCAACTTATGTGTCAGAGTGCCAGGCGCAGTGGCAGTGCCTCTTGGATCTTTACGATTTAAAGCCAGAAGTGGCACTGCAACTGTTATGGACAGGCGTGTAGCTTACTGTCAGCCGCACAACTTGTTCGTCCTATCACTTGATATTATGCATATTATGTAAAAATGCTAAGCACAGCGTGTCGTTAAACCACTGGGCAATTTGCAAATTATGAGCTAAATGTAAATTTAATAACTAATAGGGCTTCAGTTGAAAACCAAAATTTTGCAGGTTCTCTATAGTACTTAAAGAGAAATATCTCCATATAAAAATTATATACAAAGTTAGATATGTTATTTTTAAATAATTTGTTTTGACTCTTATTTTAGCCAGTTTTAAGGATTTTATATGATCGGATAAAGTATATCGTATCATGTGACACATTAGCACATTCTTTAGACAATATATCCTTAGGTGTATCGTACATTTTTGTAAGACCGTTATTTAATTAGTACGTACGTAAACCATTTGATCCAGCAATACAATTTTTCCCGCTTTTCCTGCGGTGACTCCCTGTAATGCCTCTTTCATTAGGTACTCACTCATCCACTCAAGTTATCATACAAAATCTTACTTCTGGCAGACATACGACATTAAAATGTAACATTAATGTCTTGTCTAATTAAGTATTAAACATTGATTTATTGGGAGGTCAATGGTATTAAATGACATTACGACTCAATTACCACGATTTTTGGAGTGGCAAAAATAAATTATACATTATTATGATACTTATTTATAAACTGAGAAGAACTTGGAAGTTTTATCTGAGGATTTAAGAATATATGAAACATAAGTAGTATATAAATAATTGCATATCTACGAAAACCCGTTAAGTAGG
Source organism: Hyposmocoma kahamanoa (assembly GCF_003589595.1). Lineage (NCBI taxonomy): Eukaryota > Metazoa > Arthropoda > Insecta > Lepidoptera > Cosmopterigidae > Hyposmocoma > Hyposmocoma kahamanoa. The sequence continues at coordinate 13,667 of NW_020653433.1, forward strand.
TGGTACCTCCTAAAAATAAAATTGATCTGACGTAACGAAGTTGAATGTATGGTAGGTACGTATAGTTTAGGTATCAGTGTTAAGCAAGAGGTTATTCGAGTTTCGTATTAATTAACCCGCACAAGTTATCGACATAAAATAAATTTTTAAGTAGATAACGATTCAAATGGAACTGAATAAAGATATTGCGTGTCGTGGTGAGGATTTATGGAGTAAGGTGACGACCTAATGGTGTTTAAGAACCGGTTATAGAAACGTGGTATATCCTGCAGTATGTTCGGTAGACGACGTCGTCCAAGTCGTGTGTCGTAATGATTGAGACTAGCACAGAATGTGATAGACGGCACAAACTAGGGGAAGCCTATATACGGCTGTTGGTGATAATAATGATAATGGTGACATTTAAAGTTAGTAATCATCAATACGCAGTATTATGAAGCCGTGGTGGCCTAATGGTTTGACCTATGTACTGCCTCTCAAGCAGAGGGTCGTGTGTTCGAATCTGGGTATCAGAGGTGCGAACCTCTGAGTTTCTCGGAACTTATGTACGAAATTCAATTTGAAGTTTATCATGAGCTTTTCGATGAAGAATAACATCATGACGAAACCTGCACGTTGAAGAAGATTCACAACCCTCGGAAACGTGTGAAGTCCCCAACCCGCATTGGGCCAGTGTTGCGAACTATGGTCTAAACCCTCGTCTGAAAGGAAACCCGTGCCCAGCAGTGGGACGTATAAATAGATTGTTGATGACACAGTATTATGCCTTATGCCTATTATGCCTATTAATTTCGATTACGGTGGCATCAAAAGTCCAAGAGTTTGCCATAACCGAGTATAATGTACTCAGATGGACAATGAACCCAGTGACGAAAATCAACAGCCAACAAGGATAGAGAGTGGGCTTTACGTATTACCCATGTGCAAACAATAAAAGAGAAACGAGTACTACAAAATGAAGTGAGATCCTATCAAAAACATTACGTGTAACAATTATAACTTTGTCTTTGAAAAAAAAATTACCTCAAAGTTTGCTTAACGGCTTTTTTTTATTTCCTTGGGATCCCCTCATCTGATTCTGACTTCTTTGTGACAATGGGACTATTATGAACTGTTTTGTAATTTTATACTTTTTTTCTGGCTGTCAGGTTAACGGTGATCGTTGATTACATGTATTGTGTCAAGTGAAAAGTCGACTTTTGTTTGCGAAAAATATTTTTTTATTTGTGATAGCCGAAACGAACCTGGAAGAGCATCGTTGGCATCAGTGACCACCTCGAGAGCATACCCTTTCAAAATAAAAGAATTTTCAAAATCAGTCCAGAACTGATGGAGAAATCGGTATTGTACGATTTCTCCATCGATTCGATCGATCGATTTCCATGGATTTCCTAATCAGATTCTAACTTGGTGACAATGGGACCACCACTAGAATGCACCCTTTCAAATAAAAAAAGAATTTGCAAAATCGTATAACCTCCTTTTTTGCAGTCGGTTAAAAATTAAGAAATATCATGCATTTCTCGCCTTATTTGAGAGATTTCATGTAGAGTCCAAATCCGATGTTCGTTAAGCCGCAAATTCAATGAGACATCAGACGGTGGTTCGAGGCCAGCCGGATCGATGGAATTTTTCTTTGTATGTATATACAATAATAACAAACCAGCAGAGTATTTGCACTAAAAATATCATGCAACACCAGGATAGTCAATAAATGAACATCATCATTTGAAACTTTCATTACACAACATATTCTTTGGTTGCACCCCCTTTTCCAACTCTTAAATTTATATCCTAAGGTTGCCTGGAAGAAATTGCAACTTAGCAATAAGGCCGCCTGTTGTACACCGGCTTACTCTGTGATACTGTTCTGTGTTGTCATTGTAATTTTTAATGTGCAATAAAGAGTATTTAGTTCATTCATTCATTCACCGTAAAAGCAATCTTCAACTAAATTATTATGGCTTAAGTATGTCAACACGTAATTTTTTTTAAGTTCGACCCTGTTATTTCACATAACAGCAGACGATAATTCGTATTTGGCCGGTCCTCAAAATCTCGTTTTCAAATAAGGTTCACGGATATGGACAGGGTGTGACAATAACATAATGCATTTTTCTAGGTCACAGGGTCGCTTTAAATTTTGAATGCCCTATTTTCGGTTAGGGGTGGTTGTCTTGCCCTTGTCAATTAGTATTATTTTATTAATCCTCTAGTCAGGGGGTTAGACTGTTGTGCATGTGCACATGTTGTGGAATATTTGAATTATATTATATAATTATCATATAATATTGAACAGAAAAAACTATTTATTATTATTAAAATACAAATTATACATATATTTTTATGACTTTACAGAAACTATCAACAAAATGTGTGGCTAGTGTGGTGTGTACTTAGGGCGGACAGAAAGTTCTTGGTTTAGTCTATGATTCTTGGAAACTGATTAACCTGTTTATGAAAATGTTCAATGAAATGAAATATTTATTCGCAAGCAAACACGGTATAAAAGATATTATTATTCAAGGTGTCAAGAACACGTGTTGCACCAGATACTGGCACGCAAATATTTAAACAAATTGAAGTTAAATAATGTCATAAATTAAAATTATCCGACCGGATCGAAGGAATTTTTTCTGAGTGTTTTTCCAGAGTGTTCGATCTTTGTATTAATAATTAAAATTATACAATTTGTCAAATAAGCAATGTCATATAAAATTAAGTAAAAATGCCAATAAATAGCAACAGCAATAAAATCATAAATTAAACAATATCAAAGAAGTAAGAACAGCACAAATATAAACAAAATATCGAGTTCTTAGGTTTTCGCGATTGTTACACATAGGAAATGAAACTATTTTTCCGGATTTAAATCGCGTATATTTGTTTTTTCAAACAAACCGACGTTTCGGGCCCTTTACATGTCCCATGGTCACGGTTGACTGAGGTGGTACAGTCTTCAACCAGTTATGTCTAATATTGATGCAAACCACCCTATTTTTTCCACTATAGTTACAATAGTTATTAATTAAATACCTTATTTTTAATTTTACAAAAGAAAACATTCCAATTTACGCTATATTAATAAGTTTTACAAATTATTTTATCGAATAAATTTTTATTAAGTTCAATTTATTATTAATTATTAATGGAATTAGAATAAACTAAAACATATTAATTAGTACTGCAGTCTTCTGTCTGTTTATAAACAAAATGTCAAATACAAACAAAATGTCAATTTCTTTTTATTATTAAAAAATCTTTGATATCGTATATACACAGATCACATAGCAAATCAAATAACTTTTTTTGAATATTTTTATAGGTAAGTCTGTGATAGCTGCAGGCAAAGCATTATATATTTGTATGGACATGTTATGGCAATTCCTATAAAAGCAAGTAGTCTTATGGGAGGGGCCAGTTATGCGGTTTGGATATCTAGTTTAAAAATTACATACTTCACGTTTCCTAGTAAATAAGACCAAGTTTTTTTTAACAAACATGCACACCTCATATACGTACATGGCGGGAAGCGTTAGGTTTAGCTTTCTAAAAAACGGTCTACAAGATTCGATCGCACCTACTCTACAAATAGCTCTGACACATTTTTTCTGGATAGCAAATACACGGTTTAGCTCTACGCAGTTCCCCCAGATGATGAGGCCATACCGCAAGCTTGAGCAGACAAATGCATGGTAGGCCATCAAGGCAGTCCTCTGATCACATATATGCGTTAGACGATGTAAACCAAATACAAATCGATTCAGCTTTGGACATATTGAATCAACCTGTGGTTTCCATGTCAATCAATGTAATCATCATTAATTTTTGTCGGTACGTTGTTGTACTTCTCTATGAGAAACAGTAACTACACAGAAATCATTTGAAAATCGCACTGTAAAGCCCGTAGTTGTTTTTTTTTGAGATCCTAATTGCAAAACTCAAAGGGTACCTTACTAATTTCGCTGGCTCAGCGACCCGAAGTGGATCTTGGCCTCCGACACCAAAGTACGCCATTTCTGTCGGTGCCAATTCGGACCATTCGGACACATTCAGCTCCTTTAGGCCTTTGGCAACTTCATCCTTTCAGCGATATCTTGGATGGCCCACTGGACGATGACCCGTAGATTGTCCCAAATACGCTCTTTTGGCAGCTCGAGCCTCTCCCATTCTTTCCACATGTCCTAGCCAGTGAAGTCGAGCAGATTTTATTTCTCCGATTATGTTCTTCTCAGACACTAGTTCTTCTATTTCTCTATTGAATCTAGCCCTTCAGTTCCCAAATTATCCTTTGATTGGTCCCAGAATCATTTGAAATATCTTCCGTTACACCACTAATAATTTATGTTGTTCTTTCCTTCAACGATATATAAAACGATACTACATAATGGGAACGCGCCCAAGCCCAAACCACAGGCGATAGTTCAATCGTCATGACTTATGATTTTCTAATACGCATATCTTTGTCATTTTCTTTGTCTTTCAGACGTCGAAACCGCTAGATTGGTTTGCTTCAGCTACTTTCACAGTCTAATGACATACGGCATTTTGCTTTGGGGTAATGCCGCCGATATCAATAGAATCTTTGTCCTGCAGAAACGTGCAGTTAGGGCAATTTACAATCTGGGCCCCAAAGTATCTTTGAGAGATAAGTTTAAGGAAATTAACATTCTTACACTAGCCTCACAGTTCATTTATGAAAATGTAATTTATGTTAAAAGGAATAGTAATTTATTTATGAAAAATAGTGACATTATAGATATAACATTAATACGAGGAATAGAAATAAACTAGCTTTTCTTGATAGTCGTCTTCACAAAGTCAAAAAATCATTTAAGGGGCAATGTATACGCTTCTATAACAAGATTCCGGTTGATATACAAAATTTGCCTTTCACGAGGTTTAAAACTATAGTGAAACAAAAACTTTATAGTAAAGGTTATTATACAACTTCTGCGTACTTGGATGACAAAAATCCGTGGTAGTAACCCGTTTAGTTCATGGAGGTAGTCTCGATCTCTGATGTTTCAAATAAAAAAAATATTGTAAATGTTATTTACAAAGAGCAACCCCTAGAGTTTCTTGCTCATTCTTCTCAGGGGAATCTGCCTTACGAATGAGCGGTAGAGTTTAACTATTGTGACGATTTCAAGTGTAATAATGCTTACCTATGAAATAAAGATTATTTTGAATTTGAATTTGAATTTGAATTGGATTCGGCGGCAAAAACCTACTTTTGCAATTAGGCCTTCACTCAAAATCTGCGAAATCAACAAACAACTAAGCTTTTAACGACTTTGTACTAGTGCGGTAATAACTTGTAAATGTATATCTTTCTGCGCTGTTACCAGCTATAAAATACTTATTACTTTTCTTTGCAATTATATAACAAAAAAATTAATAAACCAAGGAAATATTAAGACATTTGCAACTCTATTATTTCATAACAATTATCTGCCATTATCGTTATGAATGGAATTCATTTCCGTGGTTTGCAAATTTTGTAATCCATTGTTTTACTGCGGTGGTGTAAAATCGTAGATCATCTGATACTATAAAGTGATTTAGGAGTCGCAATACGGCCGCTTGTTATGAGAACTACTTATTTCCGGTTTTGAAATATTGGATTTTTGACGTTCGATCTCGAACCATCTCTTATCTTCTGATGGGAACAGGCATTAGAAAATCATAATACAAGAAAGTGTTGTTTCAATTTCGATTTGGAGCATCAATTTTTGTATTGTTTCTGAAAAAAGACGTAACTGCACCTACAGCAGGTCACAATTAGTTGTTACTAATTGTGACCTGCTGTAGGTGCAGTTACGTCTACTGTTGTAGAGCTCTTGTAAAAGAATTCGTCCACGAAAGTACTGTCACCTAACCTATTTCTATCGTAAGCGGTGTGAATTTTGAAGGATATGGACGCTAGTGGAATTGCAGGCAAAAAGGACTTGTTACTTATCTCTCAGGGTGACGAGCTCAGTGGCAGTGTCCCTGAGATCTTAGTGATTTAGAACTCTGAGTGGCACTACAACTGCTATAGACAGGCTTGTCGTTTACTACCAGGCGCACGACTTGTTCGTCCCGTCACTCGGTATCATAAAAAAAGCATATTATGTTCTTTAGTACACATGTAGTTTCTTTGAAATGGTATAATGACCGCTACTTTAGTTCTACTGAAAAATTCATTGCAACTCAATCCTTAACAAAGTGTGACACTTAACTTATTACTTTGTTAGCGTATTAACGGAGAATGAGCCACCAATCTCATTTAATCGCGTGTACTATTCAACGGGAATTTATTCATCAAGGGAAATAAGAATGAATCAGTTTCATCACGAGAGACGTTCTGAAGCTTTTGTTAGATATAGCAACCTGAAAATAAGAATTCGCATGTGTGCATTGCAAAGAGACAAAAACTTGATATGATAGTTTATAAAGTATAAAACATTGAAATATAGATTTATAAAAAAAATGAATAAGTTAAATATAGACATGTAAAAGATCAGAATTGAAAATGGCTTTCGCAGGCGGCACCGGCCATATTTTTTGTCTCGCGGAATGAGATTCAAGGATGATAAACAGTCGCTTGACAAAGGATAGGAATGACTCATCTCGTATTCCACGTAATTCGAAATGCATTCATTAAATTTTGAGTTATATAATTTTGATTTTAGGCACAAACGTTTCCACGTTTGAAATGCAGTTATAATATGGCGTCGGCGTCGTTGTTACTAGTAAATTGTTTTACTGCATCGATTTTGACATTTGAAATTTTTCTGATTTTGAAAGCGGTAGAGCTCCTTGCGAAAGAGTTCGTCCAGGGAAATACTGCCACCTTATTTATTTCTGCCGCCAAGCAGTAATGTCAGCATTACTGTGTTCCGGTTTTGTGGGTGCTGGTGGAAAATTACAGGCACATGAGACTTGTGAACTTATGTCTCAGGGTGACGGGCGCAGTGGCAGTGCGATCTTTGCAATTTAATGAGCTGAGTGGCACTGCAACTGTTATAGACAGGCGTGTAGCTTGCCATCAGGCGCACGCCTTCTTCGTCTATTGATATTGTAAAAAAAACCGAGTTTCATAAGTGTCAATGCGGAGAATTTCTAGACAAATGCTGAATATTTCAATATTTGTTATATTTATTGCAAATCCTTAGCTAGCTTTACTTTACACATTAAAAAAAATGTAAACGTATTTTTCGATCTTTTAGATCGATATCGATAATCGATAAGTTTACATTTTTTTATGTGTGTATTTATTTATTTATTAATAAATAAACAAATCAACCTGTTGATCCCGAAAAGTCATTAATTTAAGTACCTTATTTTTAATTTACCAAAGAACAGTTTGTTACAAATAACAAATAACGTGATTTAGTTCTGAAAAAATAGTTACATTTCCAATGTTTTAAACATAAGTTAGTAAGTAACGTTAGTAACGAGATATATTGTTTTTCTAAATAATTAACAGAGTTGTTTGTAAAATACTAATAACCTCAAAGGACTACATTAATAACGTCATGAACAACAACAACAACTTCCATATTTCTTTACAAAACCTAATGCTTTTACCACAAAGGTTTCGTTGTACAATCTGACGCGTTTTACCTGTAGGTCTGTATTTTTAGCGTCTTTAGCGTGCTGTCATTTATTAAAATAATTTTGGTAGTGGGTATTTTCTTTTGCTACCACACAGTTATCACCATTTAGAGCGATCAGGGGATCGGTCAGAACCTTAGGATAACTCAGTTGCCGACCGATTCGATTTGACATCGCACGATTTCTTTTCATTTTTATTCACAACACCCGAATCCAACGTCAAACTACCGTATTCGAAACCAAACCGAAATGACGTCACACCCGTATGATTACTCGACCGGCAAAGGCTACAAACGTTGTTCAGAACTCAGTTATCGAATGAAAGTTACCGAACGTAGTATTGTTTGCAAAGCAAGAATGTATTACGGATATTCTTATTATTTTAAATGAAGTTTTTGCATTTTGTTCAATTTTATTAATTTACTTCAATGCAAGACTAATGCATTCCTATATATCAGGTCTTTAAAGTCTTACTAAAGTATATAAAAGGATTTTCATTTTTCTTATAATCTATTTCACCGACAAACTCCATAAACGCTGTTGGATAACGATATCGTATCCGAATCCGAATCGAACGTTTAACTCGGATTGGTCTGGATAACTCGGAAAGCGTCCTTCGATCCGAGAACGTTATCCAATCGAACGATTCGGTTAAAATATCCAAGATTTTTAAATCGGGATTCTGTTTAAATATTTTTATTTTTATACGAAAGAAATACAAACGAATTATTAAAAGTCATGGAACAAACATTGTTGTATAAGATGTTAACAATGTGATCCTGCGAGGTTGTTAGTGTATTTTACAAATAACCCTGTATATTTTAATTCTCTGCTACAAAAGTAACCCGCAACGTTATTTATCTTTCTCTTTTAAGGCGAAATGGTATCGTGCTTGCGTAGGCTTTGAGCCGTATGAGGTAGACGGTAAAAATTAATTGCAAGATTTTTAAACATTTGCCTTTTGGAAATAAAATACACTTTTACTGTAAAATAAGCTCATAATCATCTGAAGTATTTTATTACGGAAAAGATTAAGAAAATTTCGTTGAAGTATTGTAAATGTAACTAGATGAATGTAATAAAAAAGGAGATATTTGTTATTTTTTGTTATGTAGTAAAGTTTAGTCAATCATTTTCGGGCCCCTCAAATCACTACCGGTATCTTCTATTTTCATTATTCAATTTTCATTATCAATTAAAAAAACAAGCTGAATTTATATTTTTAACCGACTTCATAAAAAAGGAAGCGGTTCTCAATTCGACTGTTATTTTGTACGTATATGACACGATAACTCTGCATTTGTGAACCAATTTTGATGATTCTTTTGTTGTTGGAAAGAGGGTACCTCGGTATTGGTCCCATTTAAATTTGAAGAAAATATTCCTCCTCTAAGGGTGGCAAACTAGTGAATTAATCCGGTTTCGCACACTTTCCGGTAACTGATTTTAGTTCTTTTCCTGGCGTCGTATATCTCATTACTGAGGGTCGTGACTCCCCCACGGAAACAAGCTCCGCATGACAACGCTGTACCATCTGTGGCGGTTTTTGGCATATGACCGATAAAACAATATTCAATAAAACTTGGCAAATAAATAGAGGCACGAACTTTTGAGGCAAGTTTTTTTTAGAACTCAAAAGTTTATTTATATTTTGGGTCTCACTTCACATTAAGCTTCCACCAATCTCACGCTCTTATAATCCAGGTACTAAAAGCGTGCTGGCGTCTGAATCAATTACATACAAAAAGAGAATGACTGCGTTACAATGTATTTATGTATATGGGATATAAGGTTAAACCCCCTTTAACAGGAAAATCTCGGGTGATATACGTGACAGGATAATATGCCATTCATTTTCGGCCCGTGACTCATAAGTGAATCACCCCTTCTAACAGAAATTACCGTGGGTAGATATACAATATAAATAAAACTCACAGGTGGTTGTTGTCGAAAATGAAATTTATAAAACAAAATGACCTATAGGTAGTATCTTTATAACTTTTTTTATTGAACAAAACCTCAAAAGAACAATGGCGAACTTATCGTTAAAATAATTCTTTAGTGTCTTCAAACGTCTTAATTACAAGTTTTAATGAAATAAAATTATTTTATTTTCAACCGATTTCAAAAAGGAGGTTCTAATTCGACTGTACTTTTTTGTACGTGTGTTACGCTATAACTCCGTCCCTATCCCCGAAATCCCCTAATTTGCCACCCTTAGACGTGGAATACTTTTTTCAAATTTGAATAGGACCACTACCCCCTGAGGTACCCCCTTTCCAACAAAAAAAGATCATCGAAATCGTTTCACAAAATGTCGGAGCGTAATATACACACAAAAAAATACAATCGACTTGAGAACCTCTTCCTTTTTTTTGAAGTCGGTTAAAAGTAAGCAATACATATTTTTATCGAGTTTTAGGTTTTCGCGATTGTTACACATAGGAAATGAAACTATTTTTCCTAATATTTAACGTTTCAGTTTATTCTAATTTCTATTATTAATTAATAATAAATTGAACTTCATTAAAATTCATTCAATAAAATAATTTGTAAAACGTTTTCTTTGTAAAATTAAAGATAAGGTATTTAATTAATAACTATTGTAACTATAGTGAAAAAATAGGGTGGTTTGCATTAATATTAGACATAACTGGTTGAAGACTGTACCACCTTTTTTTTTTTTTTTTTTTGACGGGGGGGAAATCTTTATGGATACCCCTGAGCCCAGGGAGACTCAAGGGTTATGTGGGGACTCTCTCTCCAGACTGGAGGGCCTACCCCATTAAAACCCCCCCGGGTTTCCCTCTCGCCGGTTGAGTCGGCGCCGTGGGATCGGTGAACATTCACCACGACAAGACTGCACCACATCAGTCAACCGTGACTATGGGACCTGTAAAGGGCCCGAAACGTCGGTTTGTTTGAAAAAACAAATATACGCCATTTAAATCCGGAAAAATAGTTTCATTTCCAATACATATTTTTTTCATATAGATTTAAGCTTTGTAAAGTAATACATCGGATTGAAGTTAAATATTAATCGAAAACCTAAAAAATTTGCAAACCTAACTCACTAATACTGTATAATGTATTATGATTGAATCATTCAACACGTTTTCTAAATATAAATAAAGCTGGCAAATACATTGTTTTGTTCAGTTGCACATTATAACAATTGTTTCAACATATAAATTGGACACTACTCGCATTTCGCGGCGCTATTATTGTTTTAACATGACTGTATTTTAATCATCGACCCACATACGTCTCACTACGGGCATGAGATCCACGAGGAGAGATTTTAGGCCAAATTCCATCACTTTTATCCAATTTCAGTTGAGGATTTTAGTAAGATTATAAAATAGTAATATATTTTAAATGAATGAAAATTAGAGGTAGTGTATCAATTACATTATCATCGACTTAGCTTTACGGGTTAACAGCTGAAAATTGAAGATTGTAACAGTTAACAAAAAAGATATTTACAAGAACCACTCAATAAACCTATGTATTAATAAGAAATTGAAGCAAGTGAATGAAAAAAATTGCAGTCGACTAATTTTAATTCTTCCTCTGGTCTAATTTACACCTAAAAATAAGAAAAGTAAGATAGTATTTTGAAAAAAAAAATCACATTATTTAAGCGATTTAACTAGTGTTCCGCTAAATATTGTAATAATTGTAATAGCAGTTCTCAAACCATGTACGATACTTAACACTAATTGAATACTATAACACTCTTTTAACTTGTAATAGATGACATATTTATGTGCACAACATTAAAATGAAATAGATTTAGTTAAATATCCCATTTAAAAATAAAAACGAACATTTATAAAATAAAAAAAGATAACTTCGAGGAAACCATAAACTAGAAATATACAAAAAAGCAAGATAAATGCATCTTGAACCTAGTTGTGAGACCTTGGACCTCATGGACGCTGTAAATGATTTCAAAGATAATGATGCTTTAATGCTATTAGTACATTTTCTCGGCGACGATATAAACAACTTGAATTTATATAACTATAATTAATCGATAACAAATAGCACCTGGTATGTTTGCCCTAAGCCCCAGAATATTTTTTTTTATTGTTATCAAATAACGGGATGAATAGAGGCCAGCGCAATACGGGACGAACGGAAGACAGAAGACATTAAATTTATCAATGTATATTTTATGTTATTTCAATTGAAATAAGGTATAAACTTCTATGCTCTGAGACGTGCGCGGTAATGGGTACGTATTCGATTTTAGAGCATTATAATTTATACCTTGATTCAGTTGAATAGCAGAAAAGATACATTGATAAATTTAATATCCACTGCCATCCCTTTCGCCGTCAGGTTTGCGCTGGCTTTTACCTGCTGGTAAGCGACACGCCTATAATATTCGCAGTGGCACTTAGAGCTTTAAATTGTAAAGATCTGAGGGGCATTATCAATTGTTTGTATGTTGTGAGGGCATTACCCATTGAAGTGCTATCGTGTTATTTAAATGAAGTGCATAGGCACTTCATTTATTTACAAATATACACCTTTTGAACTAACAAAGATAGTGTGGTTATAAATGCGTTGATAGTAAAATGTAACACAAAGATGGCTCAATGGCTTCATAATCACAACATGTTTACCCACATTTGGTTGGGTATGTAGAAGTTTGGACAATAGATTGTAAATGTATCGACCAACATCTCGTTGTACGATTGGTAAGAAAGTAAGCATTATTTCCGTATTATTAAGTTCGATAATAAACAAAACGCAGCGTGTGAATTAGTTTTTGTTTACGTAATTACCGAGGAGATAGTTAAAATAACGCAGTTTCTATTAAAAACCTGATTAATGACTGGAAAGAAAACATTCAAATCCTAGAGTGACAGAAACACGAAAGTAGACTGTTGTAAATGTTCATAAACTTATTGAATTGGAACCGACATTTGAACGCCGCGCCGCCCAAAATAATGTCTGTTTGTTTTTTGGGTTATGAAACATGTTAATAACCTTTAGGGGGTTACCAGATTTAACGACGGCGACAGCGCCGAATTGGCTTCATGCAAAATGATATCTAAACATTTGCTTTTTAGAAATAAGCTGTAAAATAAGCTCAGAGTCCCCTGCCGTATTTATTAAGGAAAACGGGAGAGAAAATAACAGTCGGATGAAACTGACTTTTCTGTAAATAAACCTAGTAAAAAAAAACATTTTGCGGAGTATTGTATTATTAGAGGTCAATCGTATTCATTATCATTAAAAAAATAAGTTAAATTCGTATTAATTAATTTCGAAAGATTAATTTTCCGTATGATCAAAACGATCAATTTGTGTCTCACTACGTCTTAAGCCGGCCAGAAAAAGCTTTATATCCGTGCAATAAGAGTGAATAGATGACGAATGACGTGACTCAACACTGGCGTAACCCACGTCTGCGTCACTCTTATTCCATGAGTACATTAAACTTCTTCTAATCGGCTCAAGCCAATTCTGCGTCTACAAGTATGATGGCTCCATAAGCACGTATTATTTTGTAACCTTGACGATATGGTTGATCTGCCTTTACGTTGAGGAAAACTAAGCATTAATTCTATTTTAAGTTTCTCTATGACCTTGACCTCTGATGTATTTTGATTTGTCTTCTGTACAATCTTGTACTACTACTGACTTTGTAAATATTCTATCATTATTATTTAAATATATAAATGAAGACTCCGTCCCGAGCAATAAAGCTGTAACTTGGACCTTGGACATTGAATAGATGACTTTACGTCACACTTGAATAACTGTGGTTTTAGACATTTATTTCTCAAAACAGAACACATATAATACATATATGTATATACATTCCCACACACACACAGGTCACAGTTTCTCTATGACCTCGAGGTTTGGAAACATATCCAGGTATAAACAAATCAAAACATTTGTATTCACGTTCACACATTACTGTCAGTTTAATTTCTAAAATTATGTATTGAAATAATTATACTAGACAAAGGTCAACAATAATTACGAGTTATTTTTTTAATGTGAGGTAGTTTGCAATACTTTATTTTGTACAAGGGGAAGTTCATATTACGTATGAATACACAATTGCTATCAGACTTGCGATTGCCTATGGTGGTGAAGTACATTTCAGGATGTGCAATTTTAGTTACTTTTTAAATAAAAGAAATGATTGTATTTCGTTAATATCCGTTGGCAGATTGTTATAGGTCCCAACTCTTCTAATTTTAAATAATTAGATAAGCAACGGCAGTATTTTTTGCGTTTGGTATTCTGCTAAAAGTTAAGAGCAATTTTTTGTCAATGACTAGCTATCGAGCTACTATTCTACTGCCATTACAATTTTTTGGTATTCTGCTCTTCATAAGAGAGTTGATGGCGTAGTGCACAAATGTTAACTTACTTGCTGATAAAACGAGATACAAATTAAGATCTGTGTATAGTAATTTGCATGTTAGTTTCAGTAAGGCAACATCGATTGTTAGTGATTGAATGAAAGAACGCCATCACTGCTATTCCACAGACACTA
>NW_020653434.1:0-11747 GCF_003589595.1 Hyposmocoma kahamanoa
TTGTATTTTCACACCAAAGTGCTTTTTAACCGACTTCGAAAAAAAGGAAGTGGTTCTCGACTATATTGTTTTGTGTGTATATTACTTTACGCGATTATTACATGACTCTTTTTTTGTTGGAAACAGGATATCTCTCCGTACCTCTCCACCTCTAACTGTAGCAAATTAGGGGATAAATCAGGTTTATAGGATTTCAACCACTTTCCGTTAACAGTTTTCAATAAAACTTGGCAATTACATCAATTCCACAAACTTTTGAAGTTGGTTTATTTTTTTTATAAAAAAGGTATTTTTATCACTTAACTTATTGATTAGTTTCGTTCGCTTTCCTGGAAAGTTGTGATTTTGCAGATGTGGCCTTCTTACAACAACGATACGAATTATTGTTATAAAATTTGACAGTTCATCAATGGATGTACTGCCATCTTTCTTATTTCTCTCCTCAAAGTTGTAATTTTGCAAATGTTGATTACAACAAATCGCTTTACTACTTCGTAATTTGTTATGTTATTTTCTAGAGTTTATATTCAAATTAAGATTCCGTAAATCTTGAACGAGATATCTAAAGGATAATGTTTCTTCAAAGTGACTCTGGAAGGCCAGAGAACGCTTATGCAATGTTAAGGCCAAGCTCCGCCCATGAACCTGAGTGAGATTTTATTTTACGACGCTTTCAAGTAGCTTTTAAACGTATGATTGTTTAGTTTATTTAGGTATGCTTCAGTCTTTACGCTTGTATGAATAAGACTGAAATTTCGTTATATCTCGAATTTCATCAACAAAACTTGGTCAAATTTAATAAAATGTTTTTTCATACAAAATTAATTAGTCAATTTTATTCAAATTCTAATTCTAATTTTTTTACTAACTTCTGTTGTCCCGATTTTTTCTTCCTATATAATAAAATGATTCTTAAATGAAACTAAGTCTATCCACTGATGACACAAAAAATTTTTACCATAGCTTCGGATTTCCCCATACTTTCCCAGTTAAAAACACACTGTATTCTAAAAGTCAATATTGTAAAAATTTGCGTACGTAGTGTGTTGTATAGCCATCGTCACGTTAAATAAGTTGTATATCTAGAACGACGATTGTCAAAGTTGTCTATATCAACCCCCTGGAGTCCACTCCTGTCTATAAAGGGCATGGAACGTCATTGGGGGGTCTACGAGGATGGAGCCCATTTAGGCAGGTCGTGATCAAGGTTTTGGTTTTCCATAAATGGAATTATCCACAACATACAGAATATTTTATAGTTTTTAAACATTTCACAACAAAAAATAACGTTGTAGAGACAAATGTACAGAACTTAACATCAATTAATTTTTATTTTGTTAGGTTTCTCACCAGTACCGTGTCAGCGTCAAACAGGCATTTGAAGTTGATGAATTTTTGAAAAAATCATTTAGAAATACAAAACAGAAAAAAAGGGCGCGTAATCTACGAGACAAAAAAGTTTGGAAACATCTAATCATGTACATAGTATAGAGCAAGCCTCACACAGCCTAAAGCAAAAAAAAATCATTAGATATTATGGATACCTCCAATAAACACTACGCCAACTTAATTTTTCTGTTTTGTTCTGTTTTTATTATTCTTAATTTTATTTTTTGACAGAATTCGGGGAGCATAATAATAGTAAATAAATATGGATGTTTACAAACATAACAGATAATGACGAAAAAATTAAATTGGCTTTTATTCATTGAAGGTATAATTATGTCGCAGTAACGTAATTTATTAAACACGAAAACAAAAAGAGAGGCCTTGCTGCCTTGCCTGAGAGGAGAGCCGTGCCCAGTAGTGAGACGTATAAGGGTTGATGATGATAAATATACAAATACAAAAATTCTTTAATGCCACAATGATACTTTTTGGACATGTACATTAAGCCAAAAACAGTCTAACAAGTATACATCACTGTAATAGTCATACCTGTTTATGTAACTTTAGGGAGTCATTAAAATTTTTTTTATTAAGTTGGCACGCGGTTAATCGCTCTGAATTTTTAATAAAATATACTTTTTAAAGTAGTTAACGAGTCACAAAAAAGTAAAAATGTCAAAATTCATAACTGTACTTTTTTTATTCTAATGTAAGTAGGTATGCATTTGACCTCCATCTCACCTGGTAGAAAGTGACGATGAGGTCGACAATGGAGCATGCACACCTAGATAATGCCTATTCACTCAAGTTATAACGTTCAGGGAACAAGTCTGCAGGCAGGGAATTCCACTCCAAAGCCGTCCGCCATATAAATCTGGAAGCGTAACGCTTCGTGCGAATCTTTGGAATATCCACAACATAGGGGTGGAAGCCAAGCCTACGCCTAGTCCGATGATGAAAAGGGGAAGGCGGAATCAAATCGTGTAATTCCATCGCACACTCTCCGTGATATATCCTGTAAAATACCGATAAGCAGGCAACTTTACGGCGGTGTTCAAGGCTCTGCAGCTTCGCCTCCACTAATTCCGAGTCACCTATAAGCCTCTTGGCACGCTTGTCAATTGAATCTAAGGTGGCCAGTTGATATGTAGCAGAGCCATCCCAAAGGTGGCAACAGTACCCCATACACGACCGGACTATGCTTGATACAGCTGAAGCAACTGTCCCAGTGTGAAGTAACGCCTCACCCTGGACAGGATGCCAAGCTTCCTGGCTGCATTTTTGGTCATGGATTCAATGTATCTGCCGGAGTTCAGATGGAACGACAGGTCAGGTAGCTGGAGACGGTCGGCTATCGGTATGGATTTATCACGAAAAGTCCGAGTCAGCTCAAGCGGACTCCGTTTGGTGGAGAAAAGACACGCCTGCGTTTTGATAGCGTTAAATTTGACAAGATTGGCATTGCCCCAATCGGAGTCTGCCTTGAGCGTCAAATCTAAACGGCTAACCATGGACTCTTGACAAGACTGGATTTCTTCTCCACTGGCGTTTGCATTGGTCCAATACCTATCTACAACTGTGCTGTCATCAGCATACGCAAAGGTACCTGGAATTAACATATCATTTATATGCAGCAGAAAGAGAGTTGCAGACAGTATAGAACCCTGAGGAACTCTATGCCATATGTTCGGAAGAGTAGCCTTCTAAGACCACTCGAATCAAACGTTCGCTCAAGAAATCCGAGATCCAATTGCAAAGGTCAGTGGGAAGCCCATAACATAGACGGTGGAGGTAGAGGTTTTTATTCCGAAGCTCCTCATTCTCTATGTCTTAAAAGTATGTAATATTGTGGATATTCCAAGGGCGCCTAACTAAAGAAGTCATTTTATTAAAAATTTTTTTAGTTTTTCATAGTCATTTAAAGTCCAAACTCATGTACCACGATTTTATGGGGAACTGGATACGTTTTTACAATTTCGGGGCATATATAAATATCATTTCCCAAGTTTAAAAGTATTTTTTAACGATATGGCTCTAGATTCCACACGAATTTGATTTAGAGTGTACTTATTCCATAGCATTTAACTTTATTTGATAAAGACAACCCTTAGAGTTTCGTTCTTCTCAGGGAAGTCAGCACAGTCAATGAGCTTAACAAATGACGTTTTCAAGTATAAATTTATTTTACCTATGGAGTAAGTAAATGATTTTATGACTTTAGCTTGTATAAAATCAACAAAGCCTTTGGAGTCGAAACCCTTGGCCAGTTAGGTCTCAGTGCCCTTCGTTTGTACAAAGTTTTATTCAAAAAGTCAAAGCCAAAGTCAAAGATTATTTATTCCATAGGTAAAATAAATTTACACTTGAAAACGTCACATTTAAACTACTGCTCGTTCACTACGCTGACCTCCCTGAGAAGAACGAGCAAGAAATTCTAGGGATTGCTCTTTTCAAATAAACTTAAATGCTATGGAATATATAATACACTTTGAATCAAATTTGTGTGGATTCTGGAGCCATGTCGTCTTTCCATACATCTTTATCTAACACGTAGTCTTCAATATTGGAATATGATTTTTCGATCAAAATATTTTTAATATAGTTTTTAAACTTAGGATATGACAAACTTAATATATGCTCCGGAATCTTATTGTAAAAACGTATACAGTTCCCCATAAAAGAGTTGTTTACCTTGGTTAAACGAAATCGTGGTACCATGAGTTTGGACTTAGCTCTAAGGTTAATATTATGGATATCTTCTTTCTTATTGAAATTATGTATATTTTTACGGGCATATAAAATATTTGAGTAAATGTACTGTGATGCCACAGTCATGATACCAGTCTCCTTAAACTTTTCTCTGAGAGAAACCCGAGAGCCTAGACGGTACACAACTAATCGCTCGTTTTTGCAATACAAATATGGTTTGAATATCTACCGCTTTACCCCACATGAGAATAAAAAAATTATAGACAGTCTGGGAAACCCAAGCGCCGGCAGCTACCTTGTCCAACGCATTAGCATAGCCATACAAAGAGGGAACGCTGCCAGCGTCTTGGACACCTTGCCGCGGGGACCCAATTTCATTCATATTATTTAATCCTAGTCTTACGTTCTAGTATTTAAGCTTTTATTGTACCTTACCTGTATAAATTGAAAAACCTTCCGGTACACCTCGTTGAAGCTTTCTACGTCCAGAAGGCTAGCAGTTAAAGAATAAGTAGCCATAATACCCCGGGGCACGACTCTCGATTAAATTAATAAAATTTAGCTACAATGAAAGACGTAAATTTTGTCTTGAGTTTATTTAAAAAATATACAACAGTCATTTATATAACCGTAAAAGCGGACAGAATAGATAAATTTACAGCGCAACCGCTCAAATAAACTTAAAAGGTGAGAAAATTAATTACCCCGCTCATTTTCTGGGGTGCCCCACCTTTCCAACATTTCTTATTAAAAAAACTACGGTTTATTGAATAGGTTGCTATGAAGTTCAAGGCGTACTTGCAATTATAACTAACTCACAATCAGGCCGCTCGCAGACCGTTAATTAAATTCCAATCGAGATTAATTTAACTTCTTAGGGTGTCATTTCTCCTACTACTGGATCTTTGCAGGAGTAACAGTTGGCCAGAGGATCTAGTCAGTAGATCTTCTGGAAGAAAGGGATACGTCAGGGAAGCTAAATTTAAACTCTATTATATAGAAAAGTGTCACCGGTATGCAAAAAAATATTAGTAAGTATATCACCGCAAAACCATAACTTCGGTTTTTTTTAAGATTAGGAAAAACGTAAACAAAGAATCAGTGGTCGTAAACCTTTTTCTACATTCAAATTAGACGAAAGTATCTTCAAAAGACAAACGACAAACGACATTTACAAATGACTGGATAATATGTTATTAATTATTTTACAAAAAAGTTTCCGTTTAACGTTTGGAAATTGTGTTTCTTTAAGTTTTTTATAGTGCAAGTATTTGAAATAGATTACGCATGTAAAGATGGGTTTTTTCTTTAATTTATAATAGTAAGCACTACAAGTAAAAAACACGTAATCATTACATGAAAGTAGTAAGTATGTTTCACAATATTTATTAAATTGCTTTGCTTACAAAATAATATCTTATCGTATTATTCCCCTCTTTTGCGTCGGGGGTTAAGAAGTTGAAGAACGTAATTTACGATGAACGTAAATTAACATAGCCCATAAAGTTTCTCTATCTTTTTGCGCCTATTATTGCAGCCTAAAAAAATAGCGGTAAAGAGACACTTAGAAGTAGCTGAAATAAATTATTGTCAATGAAGAAATGACGAATGTGACATCTGTTTGGTAGTCCGACTGGATGGAAAAGTTTTCGGATGGCGACCGCGTACCAAAAATGCAATGTAGGTACGTCACCCACAAGGTAGATGAGATGCAAGCATCGCAAAACTGTACAGCCACTAGGCAGCATAATTACGTACGATGTTAAGCAGATATTTTTCAAGAATTCGAAAACGATACGAGAATTGGTAGTAAGGGATTAGAAAAAATATGGCTTCGATTACCTATGAAGGAGGCGAACTTAATATCAGCCATCGATTCCAAAAGGTACCGATTTAGAAATACGCCAGTGCTCCACGTCGCAATGGACATTTCTTAACTTAGATAGGTAAATTAGATTCTTTCTTGACGTTATTTGTTGCCAAATAGACCGAATCTGACCAGAAACAGAAACTTAGCTTCTTAGCTTAGCTTAGCTTAGTCACACAGAAAAAGAACAGTTTTAACTACTCTGATGTAAAAGTGATAAACAATAATCTTCTATTTAAACGTCATGGCTAGAAATCAAAATTTGTCAAATACAAGAAGTCATTCTTTACTGGAGACTGGAGACTAAACTAGGTCTAGCCTGTATGATAGGTCTCCTAGCACCCACCCCGCGTGTAGTACAACACAGCGTGTGGATAATGGAGAGACAAGAGAGACTACATTAAACATCATTATTAACCTTAGGGTCAAGTCCAAACTTATTGTACCAAACGACCCTTTTACGGGGAACTGTTTTTACAATATGATTCCGGAGCATATAATTAGATAAGATTATAATTTTCTGAATATAATATGTACGAGTAAAATGTTCAACGTAAATTATTAACTTTGTCAGTATGTTGTATATCGCGCGCCTGATGGTACGTTACACGCCTGCCCATAACAGTTGCAGTGTCGCTCAGAGCTTTAAATCGCAAAGATCTAAGGGACACTGCCACTACGCCTGTCACCCTCACACGTAAGTTGACAAGTCAAATGTGCCTGTAATTTCACGAGCACCCTTAACCCTTCAAAACCGGAACACAGTAATGATTACATCACTGCTTGGCGGCAGAAATAGGTAAGGTGGCGGTGATATCTGCTATGTGCATTGACTTACAAATAAATGGACGACGAGTCTAATACAAAAACCACGAAAAAAATGTCCCAAGTCAACCTATTTAAACGTAGTGACATGTAAAGGAATATGAAAAAGCTAAAACGTTGAATTTAAATTGTAATGTCATCGCAGTACTGTCTAATTTTGCTTGCTTCGCTGTCAGAAGAAACAAACGAAGACTAAAGCGTGGATGACGCTCTGTATACGATTTTAACGCCCTATAAGTTCGGACACTTTTTAGCGCGGACCCGACGTCCATATAATTGTAAGTCAATGGCTATGTGTGACCAATTTAGACAAGTTGGCGGCTTTTGTTTAATCAAGGGAAACCTTATTGCAATATGAAATAGTAATTAAGTTAATGTCAAATAATGTATTTGCATTTTGCAGTTAAAGCATACAAAATACAATTTAAGTTGGTAGATTATTGAAAAGTATCACGTGACGCCCTTTAAGGGCATGGCAAATTGCAGAAGGATTTTTTATAATAGATTAATAAATTTACACCACCAAAATACTTTTTTTTTTTAATGACGTGCACACTCAACATAGCCCCGCACTAGGGAAACCCTGTGTTGCGGGTGCCATAGACACACACATAGACAACCACAAATTACACCCAAACTCACGAGAGAAATAAATGTAGGCCATACAAATATTTCTCCCGGCCCGGGAATCGAACCTGGGACCTCTGCGTGGCAGTCCGGCATGGTAACCATTCGGCCACAGAGGCAGTCATATATCAAACAATTCCAATACGTGCATTAAATTCGACAAAAATAATAATATAAAACTTTAACGTTACACGCTTTATAGGAGAGGCAACATTAACACTAAACTTAAACAATAGAATTGAAGTTAAGGTTAATATAACTGAATTCAATATTATTTCTAATTGTCTAAAGAGCTATTTCTTTAGAGCGGCGATTTATCTTTGCTTCGGTAGCAGTAGAACTTACTACCTTACCTATTTTTGCCGCCAAGTAGTAATGAGAGCATTATTACTGCGTTTCGGTTTTGAAGGATAAAGGTGTTGGTGAAATTATAGGCACATCGGACTTGTCGACTTATGTCTCAGGGTCACGGGCGCAATGGCAGTGCCCTTGAGATCTTTCCGATTTAAACATTGACTTACAATTATATGGACGTCGGGTCCGCGCTAAAAAGTGTCCGAACTTATAGGGCGTTAAAATCGTACACAGAGCGTCATTCACGCTTTAGGCTTCGTTTGTTCGACTGACAGCGAAGCAAGCAAAATTAAACAGTACTGCGATGACGTTACAATTTAAATTCAACGTTTTAGCTTTTTCATATTCCTTTACATGTCGCTACGTTTAAATAGGTGGACTTGGGACATTTTTTTCGTGGTTTTTGTATTAGACCCGTCGTCCATTTATTTGTAAGTCAATGGATTTAAAGCTCTAAGTGGCACTGCAACTGCTATGGACAGGCGCGTCGCTTAACACCATGTGCACGACTTGTTCATCCTGCTCACTTGGTTTGGTATCATAAAAAATGTGACAAAGATATTTAAAAAAAAGATAAAAATAAATTTTGTCTGTGACCTGACGATGAAGAATTTACTCCGCTCGCGATTTAGTTTTTTAACCTACCAAACACCTACCGCCTTTCAAGCAGAGGGTGTCGTGGGTTCTACTCCGGGTTTGCGCCTCTGGGTTTTGGAATTTATATGCGAAACTTAATTTGAAATTTACCATGAGCTTATCGTTGAAAGAAAATATCGTGAGTAAACTTAGACACATCTGCAAATTTAACAATGTTTGTGAAGTTTCCAATCCGCATCGGCCTACGTGGGAACTAACTACAATTCAAGCCCCGTGGACAGCACTGGGGCTATATAAACAATGTCATAGGATAGGCTTATATAAAAATACATATGTACAGCAGTAAATTGTTTTAAGCTCTTGTTCTTTTTTAAGATCGTTTAAAATGTCAACAACCCATTTGTTCACGTCTCCACTCTCAAACAATGACGACTTGAAAAAAATTAAGTCCCTCACAAAGGGGCCTAATCCTGATTATGCAGTCACATTTCGTGGAACATTAATTAACAAACCGTTCAGAAGCCATACATCAAGTGTTTTTGTGTCGAATGTTCAAGAATCGTGGAACGTTATTAGTTGTGAGTTTCGGGAAGATGTCAAGTGCCGAAGTCTATTTTTAGTGCGACATTTTAGACTTTCACTAGCAAATGTTTACGTGTTATTTATGTAAGCTTATGAATAGTTGTTGGGTTACTAATTTCACCTACTTTCTTTGTTGGCGAAGGACGAATTGTGATGTAATATTCAAGTCTGCTCACAGACCAATATACTTCTGTGGTCCTGATCTTCATTGGACCAGCGTAGCAGGCTAAGACCTGTCGATTTTATTTATTTATTATTAAAGAACATCCAACAGCATACACGACCAGTAAGTAATGCCAATTACGGGTGTCAATGAAGCTTAAAAACATAACATGACATGACTTAGGACTTAAAGACAATGCCGACATTGAAAGAGAGCGTAGGGCTCTAGCGGTAAGAGGTAATATGTTGATCCGTAGGTTTTCTCGGTGCACAGAAGAAGTAAAAATAACACTTTTTAAAGTATATTGTCAAAATTTCTACGCCACCGGGAGCCTATGGGTCAATTACACCAAACGGCCGCTGGAGATCCTACGTGTGCAATATAATAATATTTTTAGGATGATGTTGGGGCTGCCTCGTTTTTGCAGTGCATCGGAGGTGTTTACAGAATATGAGACGGATGGTTTTGCTGCCATCCTCCGAAAAAAGACAGCATCCTTGATGCGCAGAGTGCGGGACAGCCCCAACAGCATCCTACAAACTGTGGCTGGTAGGAGCACCTCTCCCATGTGGCAATGCTTCGTAAGGAGGGTGATTTAACCAATTGATGATGTACAAATATTTACTAACACTAGTTTATAAGCTCTTTTTCTATTATTATTATTATTACTAACAAAATATGGAACTTGTTGTCCGAAATAAAAGTATTTTTTTTTATTTAGGCTCAACTTACGCTGGCGCACAGTCGAAGCGTCACCTCGCGTCCTGTTTTTCAACTACAACGCATGGCGTTGACGATCGCATTAGCGCGCCCGGATCACAGTGTGCGGCGTCTGACGCGTCACTACGCGCAGGTAACGTACGCACGACGCGCGTACCCGCTCGACTTTAAGCAAGCGTTGACGCGCGAAGGTGGCGAAAGGATGCCGTATTTGCATAACACAAATTTGTACAGTCTAGAGCACTTCAAGCGTGACACTTTGAACTTTGGACTGTTCTTATCGTAAGCGGCATAAAGTTGGATTTAAATCTTAAGTGTCAAACTTGACGTGCTCTTGACCCTGTACCTTAATAATGGGAAAATAGAGATGAGTATGCTATAGGCGAAAAACATGACGCGTCGCGACGCTTCGAGTCTGCGACGTGAGTTTATGATTTAATAATTACATTCAACATAGATAAGTATATTATAATTAGTACATTTAAATCTATTCACTGCATCGTGTAGAAAAAACGCAGAAATTATTTAAATTTAAAAAAGTTTAAATTAAAATAATAATAAATATTGTTATTAAAAAGTAAAATTTGAAAAGAATAATTTATAATTTAAATGATCGTGATAGGAGAAAAATATACTCAAATAACCACTGATTCGTCGCTTAAATGAATATTTAGTATGTGCAAAGAATGTGGTACTAAAAAACTTATTGTACGTAGTTACTCATATAAAGCGCGAAAAGATGTCATTCTAGCCATAGTGCAACTTCCACTTATGGGATGGCTCTGATAAATACCAACAGGGCATTTTGGATGCAGAGGAGAAGTTGCAGAGCCTTGAACACTGCCATAAAGTTGCCTGCTTATCGGTTTTCTACAGGATATAAAATGCAGAATGAGAGATGAAATTGCATGATTTAATACTGCCTTCCCCTTTCCATCATCGGGGGACTAGACATTGGGCTGTCTTTCCACCCCTATGTTGCGGATATTCCCGGGATCTGCTCGAAGCGTTCCGCTTCCACATTTATATGACGAGCGGCTAGGGAGTGGAATTACCTGTGTGGGAACGTATTCCCCGATTGTTACAACTTCGACCTTTTCAAGGCGAGAGTGAATAGGCATTATTTAGGTGTGCATGCTACATCGTCGACCTCATCGTCTCTTTCCATCAGGTGAGATGGAGGTCAAATGCGCATTAGACAAGTGTCTATAATAATTCTGTTGATCTTTGACCAGAGCCCAGAATTTCACTCGGGCCTTGTCAGTGAGTTAATTGCTATGGAGCGCAGCATACTTGGCGTGAAACTCGTGGATCGTATCCGGGTTATAACGCTGCGCTCATAAACCCAAATTATGGAAAGTCCACAACTCAAAAACTCGTCGACAATGGCGAATATCAGATCATTTAGACCCTTTTGAAAGGAATAGACAGGTGCAGACCAAAACTGGGACCGATAGAAAGAGAGGGGGAAGTCCTTTACCCAGCATTGGGACACAACTAGCTTAGTAGTAGTAGAGCTTCTTGTGAAAGAGTTCGTCCAGGGAAGTACTGCCATCTTACCTATTTCTGCCGCCAAGAAGTAATGAAGGGTAAGGGTGCTGGTGAAATTACAAGCACATGGGATTTGTCCACTTACGTCTCAGGGTGACGGGCGGAATGGCAGAGCCCCTAAGATCTTTGCGATTTAAAGCTCTGAGTAACACTGCAACTGTTATGCTATTCTTCTTCAGAAATTCTTTTTAAATATCATTTAAAAAATCTGCAATACCTAGATGTTTTTGATGTCAGTGATTAACACTCCATTCAATGTAATCATCGTTAGGTAATCAAATTTCCTAGATTTCTCACAGATGGCACTACGGCAAAAAGTCGTTATAAACCAAAAAGAAAGATATTTTTTATCTTTATTTATTT
>NW_020653435.1:0-16683 GCF_003589595.1 Hyposmocoma kahamanoa
AACATACAAACATCAAACTTGCATATTAGTTCGTCAAATATTAAATAAAACTATACATACTGAAATAACTATTAGCAAAACTAAGCAAATATCAAGTTAAGACCAAGACTTCACAAAGAGCTTAAAATATGCCCTGCATGTACAAATCACGGAAAAAAATGTTTGTTAAATAAAGGTGTCACTATTTATAACAAATTACCAAACGACATAAGAGAATCAAAAACAATAACGACGTTCAAGCGATTGCTTAAAGCACATTTATTAAAAACTTCCTAAATTAAATAATATGAATAATGATAAAAATTTAACACTACTTGAATAACATAAAATAAAATTAATACAACGAACAAAACAAATATATATATATTGCAAAAATGTATATATAGATAATGTATAAATATTAAACAAAATACAATAATTATATAAAGTACCAAATGTTTCGTCCTAATTAAACTACTTGCATGTCGCTTCTAGTTTTGGCCGTTCTATATATCTTTGTTAATTGTGTAAATCAATATTCGCGTTAGCGATTCAACCAACTAACTCACGTCTAAATAAGCAACTACCAACTTAATGTAGAGTAATTTTTATATCCAATCTTTGTCGTTCGATATTTCAACTGTACTATATTTAGCATTGACTTACAATTATATGGACGTCGGGTCCGAACTTATAGGGCGTTAAAATCGTATACAGAGCGTCATTCACGCTTTAGTCTTCGTTTGTACGACTGACAGCGAAGCAAGCAAAATTAGACAGTACTGCGATGACATTACAATTTAAATTCAACGTTTTAGCTTTTTCATATTCCTTTAAATGTCACTACGTTTAAATAGGTTGACTTGGGACATTTTTTTCGTGGTTTTTGTATTAGACCCGTAATCCATTTATTTCTAATTCAATGATATTTAGTTTTTTTTTTCTCATGTTAAGTAAATGAAAATTCTTAGTGAGAAATAAAAATCTTTAAACCTACTTTTGAGGTCGGTTTTTTTAGTACTCTGTACTGAGACTATATGATACCTAGCGCAACGAACAGTCGAGCGCCTGGTGGAAAGCTACATGCTTATCCATAACAGTTGCAGTGCCATTCAGAGCTTTACATCGCAAAGATGTTATGGGCACTGCCACTGCGTCCGTCATCCTGAGATATAAGTCGACAATGTGCCGGCAATTTCACCAACACCCTTACCCTTCTAAACCGGTAACGCAGTAATGGTTACATTACTACTTGGCGGCAGAAATAGGTAAAGTGGTAGTACTTCCCTGGACAAACTCTTTCACAAGGAGCTCTACTGCTGCTAAATTTAATAATATTCTCCTCACACAGCTACCAGGATGCATATTAACAATAAGGTACTTAGAATAGTAGCATTTGTAGGAGACTGGAGCCGAGACCAGGTCTAGTCTGTATGATAGGTTTCTAGGCACCCACCCCGCGTGTAATATACACATTAAGTGGATAATGGAGAGACAAGAGAGTTACAACTTTTTTTTTTTATTAAGGTTCATCAACAATTGTTACAACAATTACATTATGAGAGGTTTCTATTCTAGGGTTTATACTAATTGCACAATTTTTAACAGATGAACACCACGTGCAAGTAAATTAGTGAATTCAAAAAAGTAGTCCGCGAAGGGCTAGACTCGTATCTATGTATTTACTTAAATAGTAAACAATATTATTAAAATAAAAAAAAATAAAAAATAAGTTTTGAAAATTTAAAGAAAATTGGGTCACGATGATGCAATCGATCGACGGAATTTAACTAAAGAGTCGTGAAATATATCTAAATTATTGATATTAACGATAAAATGGTTATACAAGCTGCATAGACGAGGAACTGGCGAGTTGCGACCCGCTACTGTCCTGCGAATAGGCGTCGAAAAGAGATCTTTAATTCTATGACGTGAATATCTATGCGGCACTTTAAGTTTGAATTGGCTAAGGAGTGAAGTGAATTTATTAGTGTATTTATTTATGATAAGACTCTTGTGGACTTATGGTCTACCCAAACTTCCAGCAAGATAAATTAAGTTTGATACAATAATAATATCTCAAATATAACAAAATAATAATAGCAAAGTAAAATGAGACACATAAATTGGAAATATCAGTGCCTCCAGTGAAAAAAAGAATAACTCAAAATCGACACTTTTCATGAGAGGCAAAAAACAATACTTTTATTGATTATTATTACATTTTATGATTTCTAGCTTTGGGTATACATCTAAGCTTTCGTTTAATAGCGACTATTTATAACAATACTTATGATACTAACCACATTGATAAAAGACATAAAATCGTTATAAAACGATAAGTTTTCTGTTGCGAACTAT
This sequence comes from Hyposmocoma kahamanoa, assembly GCF_003589595.1. NCBI lineage: Eukaryota > Metazoa > Arthropoda > Insecta > Lepidoptera > Cosmopterigidae > Hyposmocoma > Hyposmocoma kahamanoa. Next base: position 2,341 of record NW_020653435.1, read on the forward strand.
TAACCAATAGCAACGCGGTATGGTCGCGGTTATGACCAATCGTGTCCAGTGGAACAAACAGAATGCTCAGTTATACCTTTATGTACACTGTGGAATAAGGCAATAGTCGCTTTTACTCCTACTTTTCTTCCCCGTAATTATAGAATTATAGAACAATACGAAACGTGTCTTTATGTAAAAATATATCTGTAGTTATTCTTTAAACTTCCATGTATTTTTGAGTTGAGAGCCTTATAACGTTAGACTCATAAAATATGCCCGATAACTAAAGTCATGCTTTTAAAGACAGTGAGTTAGGCCCTTAGTGTAATAAAGAAAACAACCAACGTTGTTTTCTCTACAAGGTTAGGAGACTGCTAGAGAGAGATATCCTTTTGATATGTTATGTAATCAAAAAAAATCAAAATGGATATGCTGAAACCAATGGTGCAATAAAAACAAAAGGGCATAACTCGTCTTATTCCATTTTTCACTGGAGGCACTGAATTTTGAGTCACATGTTTCCAGTTGTATATGTTAGAAATAATGTAAATGTATTATCTGTTACCTCAATAGCAATTAAATTGCATAATATTTTTACTAAGCGGCTACTTACTTGCTTCACAGAGAAGTGTAATAACCTGCAAACAAAAAAAATATATAATAATTTTGGAATAATAAAGTGCCAGGCTATTAACAGCTATTATCTGGTGTCAATTTAAGAAACTCCCTGTAGTGTCAATACTTGAGCAAGACAATAACTTGAAAAAACTTCTTTTATGGGGAACTGTATACGTTTTTACAATAAGATTCCGGAGCATATTTCAAGATTAAACACACAGAAAAATTTCGTCATCCCGGTGGGACTTGAATCCACGTCCAAGCTGCACCGTAACATTGCTCTAAGCACTTGAGAGCCGTAGGCTCCGAAATTCTCCTATGTTTTTGTGATAGAGCTTTGTACTGGCTATCGGCATTCGTTGCCGCTAGTGACATCTAGTGAGAGATTTTTTAATGACCTCATCGCAGCTTGCACACAATCTTACGTTAAAAGTATATTGTTGAATAGTCATTTTACAAAATAGATAAAGATGTGTGGAAAGAAGACATGGCTCTAGATTCCACAAAAATTTTATTCAAATTGTATTTCATAGCATTTGCGTTTATTTGAAAAGAGCAATCCAGAGGTTTTTGTTCGTTCTTCTTAGGAAAGTCAGCACAATGAACAAACTGTAGCTTAAGAACTGACGTTTTCAAGTCTAAATTTATTTTACCTATGGAATAAAATAATGATTTTTTGACTTTAGATGAGAGCCATTTTAGAAAAGTTCATTTCCCAGATTTTTCTTACCGGGATCCGAATTCCAGATCCAAAATCCGAAAAAAAAACGAAAACACCAATTTTGTGAAAAAAAACAACTAAAAAACAGAACAAGCCCAAAAATTAAGATGGCGTAGTGTTCATTGCAGGTGCATCGATCTACAAAATGACAACTTTTATGAGAGAAGAGGTTTAAAGATTCTGTGAACAAAATTAGTCTAAAGTATAAATAGTAGAATTATTCAATTTCACATATCGCCGGCGATAGTGCAATTACGCATAACTAGCATTTGATTATAAATTTCCAATTTGGTAATTTAGTGGCCAAATCAAAGCCGCGTAAATGTCTGTGATTTAAGAGAATCTATTGTTATCAGTTGGTAGACAACATGACTGTTACGCAAGAACGAGTAATTTAGGAACTCTGATTGGCCGAGAGACGTCCGCGGCGAATTGATAGGGCCGGTACGATGTGGGTGACACCGTATCGGTATAAGTATAAGTGAAAATTATTCTCTCATTCGTAATTCAGTTGTAATTATGTTCAGTCGCGTTCGATATTCGATAAGTCAGATAGACATAGATATAATTTTCTTCTTGAATTTCCACTTCCTGAACAGATTTAAGTTTCACATGAGTTTTATTGAGGACAAGAAGGATACCGAAGGCAGTTCCTCGTCCGTTAGAGGCGGATTGGGACAGGGTCATCAACAATGACCATAAAAGAAGACCTCAGGAAGAAACTTGAAACATTCGAAATGAGGCGTTATCGTAGAATGCTCCGCATCAGTTGGACGGAGAAAATCACGAAATTCGAGGTCCTTAAACGTATGGCGAAGACGGTGGAGTTGGTACAGGTTCAAGAGCACGTGAAGCTTGACACTTAAGACTTAAATCCAACTCTATGCCGCTTACGATAAAAACGGTCCAAAGTACAAAGTGTCCAGCTTGATGTGCTCTTCACTGTACGCACTGTCAAGCAGCGGAAGGTTGCCTATTTGGGTCATGTACTGCGACATGACAGATATCATCTATTACACTCTATAATGATGGGCAAAGTAGGTGGGAAGCGGAAGTTTGGAAGAAGTAAAATGTCATGGCTTTGTAACATCAGTTAATGGACCGGCATCAAGACCGTAGAACAACTGTTCAGGTTAGCTCTGGACAAAGAAAGATATAGAAAACTCACTGCCGACCTTCAATAGTGGAGCACTTGAAGAAGCAGAAGACGACATGAATTAATGCTTACTGTGCAAAAATGTGAGTCGTAGAAATTTTAAATAAAGTAATAACGTTAAGTCCCTCTCCTGTAAATTTTGATTTAGTGCAGATACGCGACTTTTAGGGAGGCCTATGTTCAGCAGTGGACGTCTTCCGGCTGATGTGATGATTATAACGCGACTTTTACCAATACTACATATGCGGATTTGCATTATCCCCGACGATATACGTTGTTCGTCCCCTCACTTGATATTATAAAAAAAACGTAATTCGTGTGACGTAAGCACTTTTGACGTAAACGAGATCCTGTAATAATAATGCATTTTTATTAAGAAAATTTAATTAATAATCTTACCGAAAGAAGTAAAACTAAGCTAAATATATAAGTGTTCATGGTTATTTGATAATATTTATTTAATTTAAAATATCTTAATTATTTTCATAACTGTGTATCACTGAACGCGATTCTAGACTGATAATTATAATTTTTATTTGAGAATTTATAAGTTTTTCACGGGACCGTTTACACATTCGACGTTGTAATTTTGTTGATATTGTATAACTAACAATATCGTTTTTAATTCATATATGCACATTTCTACACTTGAAGAAAATAGTTAGATGGTAAATAGTACCGTCTTGCGTCTAAACATCTGAGGTATTAGTCCTCTGTGCGATGTACAAATCTTCAGCCATTTTTCAATATAGCTGTCATGCAAGCATTTTTTCGTTCCCTGAATTGTAAATCAATGATAATTTTTATTGTGATACGAAGTGAAGTTATTACGTACAAGTCTTGCGCCTGGTTGAAAGTGATACGCCTGTCCATAACAGTTGCAGAGCCACTCAGTGTTTTAAATAATTAATAACTGATAGGCACTGCCACTGTGCCCGTCACCCTGGTATATAAGTTGACAAATCGCATGAACCTGTAATGTCACCAGCACCATTACCCGTCAAAACCAGAACGCAGTAATGCTCACATTATTGCCTGGCGTCAGAAATAGGTAAGGTGTGGTCCTCCTCCTCCTCCTCCTTCCCTAACTGGACGAACTCTCTCACAATTCTGCTAAATCACCATGAGTAAGCTAACAACTCGTGAAAACCTGCCTAGCTTCAGAGCATGTGTCGATTTATCTGTGAACCGTCCGCGCGGAACACTGGAGCGGAATAACACGTCTGGCATTAGAACATCGTTTTACAATGAGGCGAATTGTTCCGTACGGAACACGCTCTGCGTGAACTACGCACAGGCCACCCTTGCGTTCGTTGTAGGCGACTGTCTTCCGTGAATTATATACTCGATTCAGAGTACTGCGTATTCTACGTATGCGGATGGCCCGCTGGCGGACATTCCGTGCGCGAAGCTGTGAAACCAGCCTAAGAAGTTCAATAAAATGTCGATAACTTAGTAAGTTGGGGGAGACCCATGACTTTGAATAATTCACTATATTTGACTTTCGTACAAAAATAAAAATATTTAAATAGTGATAACTCTGTGCGGTGACAAAAGGAAGCGCTAGCGTAAAAACCAGTTCTATACAAAACATGGGACATTTGCAGGTTTGAACTTAACCTTCTTACTACCAGATGCAGATCCAATAAGTGTCAGACTTGCTATTTTGGTAAATTTACTATGTTTTGCAAAAAGTAATGGAACAAAGTTGTTGTTTATGATGTTAGTAATTTATTCCTGCAAGGCTGTTAGTATTTTATAAATAACACCATATAAATTATCTATGAGGTCCTATTTTTCTAAACAGCAACATAAGGAAGATATGCCGAAAAAAGTGTGTACACACCATCCTCGTTCATCGATAATTATATAAATTGCGGCAGCTATATTTGAACAAGAGAATGCGTATTAAATAGTCATTTCAATTGTAATTTGTATTACAATGACCAAAATAGTACAGTCATCGAGAGAGGTAACATCATAGTAAGGCCAGACGCCCACTGACGAAATGCTCGGCAGGGGATCCATCAGCATCTTACATGCAAGCGCACACTGCCGGCAAATATGCCGCGGTACTCCTTATTAAGCTCAGGCCAGACAGAGGCGGTACAGGGGGAAAGGTCGTCTGGAACAAACCTGCGGGAAGCGATTGCGTCCCAAGCATAGTTCGCGGCGGAATATTGGCCACGTTTCATATTCTGTCGTATGTTGGCCACACTACCTAACTGTCTCTTGAGTCTCTCGGTCCGAACACATTCCATCAAAACGTGGTAAACGTCTTCAATGACCTTAAACATATTGCTTGTAAAGTTTTAAAATTGACATTATAGTTATTAGTGATTGGAACGTAAGAACGCACCACACACCACACCACAGTTTAAACGTAAGTTTTGTACATGATTTACCACTTGAGAAAGTATAGCTTTTCGTTCAACCACATTGATTTTTTAACACATAAAACAAACTCTTCTCTTTTGTTATAAAGCGCCTGTCTAAAAAAAATAGCAACACCGTGTGAAAACGAATCTGCTAATTCAAGTCAATTAGTCGGCTTTGTAGACTTAATAATATGCTCACGTTCCGCTGATGGACACAGGACTCTTCTAACAACCACCACACAGAAGTCCCAAGCATTCTTTCGCGGCGGAATAGCGGCCATGTTTCATATTCTACGCATATTTTAAAGAAAGCAAATATCTTGGTTACCTTTTTTAAAAGTACTTGTCCAAAAGATAACGTTTCAAGTGCTTTTAATTGTTTTTTAAATAAATCTTCAACGTTATTCTATTAGTGCATTAATGATAAATATAAAATTATATCAATGTTAATGACTAATGAACATGTGCAGTTATTAGGATTCTATTAATTGAATTATGGATAACAGATTCCCGTTAGAATTTTCGCTATATTGCCCTCTGGTCACGTCACGTAATAGTACGAGAAAGTGATGGGTAACTCTGCCACTTCACGCACGCATTTGCGCGTGTGCATATAGCGCCTTGTGGTAGTAGTAGGTAAATAACTTTCGACCGTTGTATGTAGTGTTCGGGGTGTGGTTCGGCCTCGGACCACGCCCGCCCCGCCGCGCCGCCGCCCGGATTCAACGCACACTAGTTTGGCGGACTTGGTGTCCCGAAGCCTGCCGAAGCGTTCTCAAGGCTGCCGAAGCATTCCGGAGGCGGCCGGCTCGGTATGCTCGCATGGTTACCTCTTTGCTTTTTTGCAGCCATAATCATTTTCATTGAAGTTTCAACTATAATGCCGTAACATTAAGGTATCATCTAAACATCCTCTGCCGAGTCGTCAGTGCCGTCATTGCCCACTAACGATGATTGCAAGCGTTATAGTGTATGTCATCGATAAAAGAACTTGATATCATAAAAAAGACCCATGCCCATATTTTGTCAAATGAATAGTATAGTTAATACCTTTTTTTTATAACATCAAATGCCGGGACGAACAAGTCGTGCAATTGATGGTAAGCTACACGCCTGTCTATAACGTTCACAGTGCAACTCAGAGCTTTAAATCGCAAAGTTCTGAGGGGCACTTCGACTGCGCCCGTTACCCTGAGACATAAGGTGACAAGTCCCATGTGCCTGTAATTTCACCAACACCCTTCAAAACCGGACCGTACCGTTCAAAACCGGACCGTACCGTTCAAAACCGAAACCAGTAATGCTGACATTACTGCTTGGCGGCAGAAATAGGTAAGTAAGCAGTACTTCACTGGACGAACTCTTTCACAAGGAGATCCTCTGCTGCTAGTACTACTTTTTGAACCTAACTGTACTTAAAATGATAAATTTCAAATTTCTATAGAAATTATATCACATTTGTGTAAATATTAACAACGCAGTTCATATTCAATATCAAATGTTTTCATTTATGTAGGTACAATAAATTAAGAACATGTCCTCGTATATAAACGACGTCAACGCTTTGATGTATGTTTATTCATATTTAAACATCTGTTAAGTAGGTACAAATTAAATTGGAAAAATAAAGATTATCGGATGTTACATGTGATTATAAATATGTATATCTATATGTATCTGTAGTTCCTATTTTTTGAAGCTGAGTAAAATGGTATTTACTGAGTTGCCAGTTTTTGAAAAATTTTAAATATTACAAAACTACGACTCAAAAGTCGTCGAAAACCAAGTACAAAAGATTCGACAACAAGCACATAGAAAAATTCGTGAGGTCCGCTGGTTCGTTCTATGGTTTAGTTGGCATAGCGTCTGACACGGTTTGCTAGAAGACGTCGGCTCGAATTCGGCCGGATTGAAGGATTTTTTTCTAATGTTCGGTCTTTGTATTAATAATCCAGTTAATTTTAGCAGTGAGCGCTGTGTGTGGTTCGTCCACAGGGCGCCAGCGTACAGTGGTGTGCCGTACGCTCTAAAGAGCGTCGTCTTCACTGCAGGAGTACATCTGACGAACCTGCGGGTGAGCATGTTCGCTCTCACCGATATGCGGTAGTGCTCTCCGCTCGCGATGCAAATCCATGTCATTCTTGAGGCCGTCGGTAACATAGTAGGTATAATAGAAATATGTTTCTTCTTCGTATTTTTAATAGATATAGTTCTCAATGCAGTGTATGTATGTATGAAGTTACATAAATTGACGATTCAAATGAATCTGTGCCCAGCGGTTGGACGAATAATGGACCAATGATCATTGAAATGAAACAAGTCCAGGTAAGTACTGTTACCTTACCTATTTCTGTCGCCAAGCACTAATGTGAGCATTCCTGCGTTCCGGTTTCGAAGGGTAAGGGTACTTGTAAAATTACAGGCGTATGGGACTTGTCAACTTACGTCTCAAGGTATCGGGCGCTATGTAAGCTACACGCTTATCCATAACAATTGCAGTGCCACTCAGTGCTTTAAATCGCAAAGATCTGAGCCTTTACACTTCAAAACCGGAGCACAGTAATGCTGACATTACTGCTTAGCGGCAAAAATAGGTAAGGTGGCAGTACTTCCCTGGACGAACTCTTTCACAAGGAGGTCTACTGCTATTATCTTCTTATAGATTTTTGTGATTTAAAGCTCTGAGTGGCACTGTAACTGTTAGGGACAGCCGTGTCGTTTTGGTAAACGACTTGTTCGTCCGGTCACTTAGTATTATGAAAAAGAAATAGAACACTAAATTTTTTTAGTAAATAAAATGCTAAGGCACATTCTGTCGGTCTAATCTAAATGCAATTTAAAACTATTAATAAATTGGTCAGACTCTATTCTTCTTCTTCTTGTCGTATTATACACTATAATGCTTGCCATTGTGACGAAAGGATTTACCAATATTCCTAAGATACTCGCCGAATGTTGCCCAGTGTCACATACAGAAAATTAACCGACGCTTCACCACGTTACACCACTCAGTCTGTCGTATGTTGGCCACACCGCCCAACTATCCTCTGAGTCTCTCGGTCCGAACACATTCTATCAAAACTTGGTAAACGTCTTCAATTACCTTAAACATATTGCTTGTGAAGTTTTAAAATTGACATTATAGCTATTAGTAATTGGAACGTAAGAACGCACCACACACCACACCACCGTTTAAACGTAAGTTTTGTACATGCTTTACAGCTTGAGAAAGTACAGCTTTTCGTTCAACTACATTGATTTTTTAACACATAAAGCAAATTCTTCTTTTTTGTTATAAAGCGCCTGCCTAAAAAAAATAGCAATATCGTGTGAAAACGAATCTGCTAATTGAAGTCAATTAGTCGGCTTTGTGTTCTTAATAATATGCTCACGTTCCGCTGTTGGACACAGGACTCTTCTAACAAACTTAGAAAATATTAGACGAGAGCTATTTAAAGTATTTTTATTAGAAAAAGAAAAACTACTCCAATTTTATTTGTTATGGAAAATCTCAAACTTCCTTTTACTTTCGATTTTCATTTCTTAAAAAATAAACAATATCTCTCTCCTTGTAATACTTTCCAAATGCACGTTAGACGTTTTACCTTTCCAGCTTGTATACCTAATCAAGCTTTTGAAAATAAACGAGCTTCTTCCGGAAGACAGTTGTTGTATTACGTCTTCTTTTTTTCTACTTTTTTTGTTTTAATATCACATCAGTGGCAGTTGGCATGCCTGATAGTTAGGCAAGCTGGGCTTTTGTGAATATTGGCGGTACCGTCACTGCTTCCATAAAAAAAGAACATGAGTATATAACCAGCAATACAATATTGATACATCATTTATAAATATCAACACTCGTTTGCACTGAAATCACAAATTAGAAAGCTGAAATAGTACACCGCCAACAACTGACCTGTGTGTACGTCTCCGTATATTCCAAAAATGTTCTGTATTTATTGTAATAAAGATAATATCTCTAACAATGGCGTGCTGTTCGGTGGTGTGGGGAAAAACAGCAAAACATCTAATTACAAAACGGTAATGAAATATAAAATATGTAATTTTGCAATTTTCGTGCATTATAGCGTAGCTCAAATTAACTGGTCGATTTGAAGTGAAACAATTGACGACACCCGTCAATTGTTTCGAATACGGGCTGGCCAATCGGAGCCCAGTTGTCACAGTAATGATATGGCAGAATAATTTGCAAACAAATTAAATGACATTTTGTCTCTATTTCTGGTTATATACTCGATGAAAAGAATTATCAAGTCGGTTCACAAAAGTCAGAGTAAATAAATATAGTCAAATTGACATCTTCTCCTTTTTTTTAAAAAGAAATAAAATAAAATAAAACAAATTCAATAATTCGTATTTATTTGTAAAATAAACAACTGCTTAATTATTTACACGTTAGTTCGGGGTTGGTGCATCTCTCAATAATGAAGCCCTGCACTTTCGGCGGCACTCAACTTCATTTTCGAAATTGTTCTCATTGCCTTGGCATCCTCCGTAGGAAAATACCAGACAATCTTTCGCCTTATTGTCCCAATAGTACCTGAAAAAGGGCATTAAAAACAAACCTATTAGAATGTGTTTTAAACATATTCACACCCTTAGGGCGTATTCACAAAACGCTTGTAGAAGTAATTTTTAGTTCGCTAATTGTGAATGCATTATAACTTTTATAAAAGAAAAGACCTCAACAATTCGTGGAGTTGCACATATTGGCTGGAAAGTGCGAAATCGTATTTATCCCCTAGTTTGCCGCTCTTAGACGTGGAATATTTTCCTCACATTTAAATGGGACCAATACTGAGGTAACAACAAAAAAAGAATTATCAAAATCGTTTAACAAATAGCCGGAGTAATAGCGTAAAATTTACACAAAAAAATAGAGTCAAATTGATAATCTACTCCTTTTTTGAAATCGCTTTAAAAACACAGACACGACAGCAGTGCTGCAATTTTCATAAAATATTTGGAGCGCAGTTGCAGCGCCACCGCCCGGTAAAAAGCCGTGGTAGCCTAATAGTTTGACGTACCGCCTCTCAAGCAAGAGACCGTGGGTTCGAATCCGGGCTTGCACCTCAGAGTTTCTCGGAATTAACTTGCGAAATTTAATTTGAAATTTACCATCATTTTACCATAAGTTTTTCGATGAAGGAAAACATTAACATGAAACCTATACGTCGAAAAAAGTTCTTTTTTCTTGTGGTTTTTTGTGTCAAGTTAATATAAAAAATACGTGTTTTCAATTGGCAGATTTTGCGATTGGGTAGAAACAACTTCGAAAGGGCAGCCAAGAGGAGGATTCAGCTTGGCTGGGCAGCGTTTGGTAAACTACGTGGAGTATTCTCATCACCTATATCGCAAAGTATATCCCAGCAAACTTTAACAATATTTTGGATTTTACATTTGTATGTTTTATGTTTTTGTGCGTGTGGCAAATAAATGGAAATTGGAATCTGAATTTGAAAACGAAGCTTTTCAATCAATGCGTTCTACCTGTTATGACATACGGAGTCGTGATGTGGACACTCATGATTCGATTAGGTCACCAGTTGAAAGGCACTCAGTGAGCTATGGAACCAAATATGCTCGGAGTTTCTTTGAAGGACAAGATACGGAACGAGGTTATCTAGACAGAGAACTAACGTCGTCGACATAGCTGGTAGAATAAGCAAGCTGAAATGGCAGTGGGCTGGCATATATGTCGGAGAACGGATAACCGATGGGGGAAACGAGATCTTAAGTGGAGATCACGGTTCGGAAAACGTAGTGTAGGACGCCTTATGGCCAGATGGAGTGACAATTTGCGAAGGGCTGCTGGCAGCAAATAGATGCAACGAGCTGTGGACCGAGCGAAATAGCGCGCATTGGGAGAGGCCTATGTCCAACAGTGGACTACGATAGGCTGTTGATGATGATGATATGTTATCAATTCTTTTTTGTGGTGGTCCTCAGCCCACACCTGAGTGGAGAGTCGTGCACAGCAGTGGAACGTAATAATAACGATGATAGCAGTGGCGCCGCGGCAGCACTTCACACATATCATTAAATTGTTTTGCAGATGTGTGCAGGTTTCCTTTTCCGTAAAGATCATGGTGAATTTCAAATTGAAAAAGTTCCAAAAAAACTCTGAGGTGCAAGCCCGGATTCGAACCCACGATCCTCTGACTGAGAGGCGGTAGGTCAAACTGTTATCACTAGCACAGCTTCAACTTAACATAAATAAAACAAACTCACCTTTTAAAATCACTGCGACATGGCCCGGTTACCGGAGGCAAATTACAAATATCTCTATCCGTTGCTGAAAAGAAATAATAAACTTGTGCAATTATTAAAAATTATCAACGTGTGTAACATAAAGGTCAGTACGATAACTAGGTGACCTAAGATAATTAGGTTGGTCACCTAGTTCTCGTAGAGATAATAACAGACTGTTTTATTTATTTATTTTATTTATTCAATCATTTATTGTACAGAAGAAACAAAAACACATTCAGTAACAAGGAAAACACAAACAACAGGTTCTGCTTATTCGTAACAGAAATTTCTTCCAGCAGACCTAAATACAGGAGACAATAATTACAATAATCATTGTCCGTCAGAATGGCTGGACCAAACGAGATATACAAATCAAACTGTTCTCATTATTTACTATCGTTCTACTATTTAGTACCTTTTCAACTGACATATTTTCTACCTTAGCGCTAACGGAAATATTAAAGACATAAAGTGGCCAGCCATTTTGATGTCAGGTTGGCTGACCACTTTACGATTTTCATGGTCTCTATATCTCGCAGTATATATAATTTACTATTTTTAAATAACTATTTCCTACCTAATTTCTACCTAAACATACTCTTTTCCACCATTTTAGGAAGATTTTTAATTTTAAGGATTTTAATTTAATTTTTGAAAGATTATTAATTTCGGAATATTTATAAAAAGATATTTAAAAAATGCGGAAACGCCTTTGCAAAAGTTATCTTCTAAAAAAGAGTTTATCTTCTCCGTATAATTGCTAATAATATTTTTGAAGGCGCTTTACATATTCCAACTATAGTTTCTGGATTATCTTTACAAGCAATATTTTATAACAATTATTATACTAAGTACTAGTTAAATTCACTATTACAAATACAAATTCCATTTATAGATATTAAGGAATGCGAACAAATTATAGTCAGTTACGTTCGTTTAGTTGTTAGGGTTTGTGTGGGATGACTATACAGTTCTAATTTCTGTTAGTTGTATATTTAATTCCTTAATCCAACTTCTGCAGTCTACGTTTCTGTTGATAATGTACAACTTTCCCCTAGACCAGTTGCTTGGTAACGTACAAACGTCAGTGGTGGTAAAGAAAATTTGTAACGGTGATTAAATCGAAATTGAATAAATACACATATCTAAAGTGTCTAGGGATCAAGCACATTTTTGCTAATAAATTACACTGGCGCAACATGGAAGCGTCGCGTCGTGTCCTGTTTATCAACTATAACACAAGGCGATGCGCGAAACCGCTCGATTTCAACCAAGCGTCGATGCGCGAATCCATATTTGCATTACACAAATTTGTACCTTACTAATGGGAAAATAGAAGTAAATATGCTATAGGCGAAAAACATGACGCGTCGCGATGCTTCGACTCTGCGCCAATGTGAGTTGAGCCTAAAAGAGCAGCGGCCGGAGGAGCATTTTTGGTGCAAGGTATTACTTAGGATTTTGAATCTTATCTTCTAAAGAAAAAGTTCAAATTTATTTAAAGTGATTAGAAATGTATAGTGCAACACCGAGAGCAGCCGCGAGGACTCATGAGACTAGTAGCGACTAGTTCAAAGAGTACTAAGCTCCTCCAACCGCTGCGCGCCTCTGCTCTTGCAGTGTGACTTGGCCCTTACTGAAAAACAGGTTTCTTAATGAATTTTTTTTGACACCAATAGGTTTTTTTTTTGTTCAATTTGATTTTCAAAAACAAGTTATAAAATTGATCAAAGAAATACATTGGTGAAAAAAATAATTTTAAATTTTTATTTCAATTAAAGCTTACAAGAACTCTGGATTAACCTCCAACCCTTCGACCAGTGGTGCTAGGTTATTTTTCGCCATTTAAGCTGTTTCGAGGGGTCGTGTGGCGCCAAAAAAGCTATTGGTGGTTTTGCATATTTAGGCTACTTTTTAAATAGGATAAGATAATTTTAGGCTACTTAATAAAATGTCTGGGGAATTACAAATCTGATCGGAGAGTTTGTGGGAAATGGAGAATAAGAACAATTTCAAACAATTCGTATGAGGCTTTGAGTAGATTCCTATTCCTTACATGTAGAGTCACATGGAACTCAGCTCTTCTTGATTTTTGGCGATTTTAAATAATTAGCATTGGCAACACTGGCTTGGGGGAATATCGACTACTTAGCTTACATGTACTGGCGAATTAACTTCGCAAAAGTCTGGCAACACTGCCTTCGACAAACCTGTACTATAGTACCGGCACGCTATGGTGGCCGTTTTAACGCATATTAATAATTTTAACAAACTAATGGATTTATGTCCATTGAGATTCACTTCAAATCACTTAGTTTATGTTTATAAAATCTATACGAGATGTCTAGATACAATTTGGCATTAATGTCTCAGCTGCTTACCAGCATCCAGCTAAGAAAGTAACATAACCGACCAATCTTTTGCTAAGGTCTTTTGTAAGAACACTACATAAAAAATGTTTATAGTTTTCCACTAAATGTGCCTATGTGTGTTTTGAAATCTATACACACACTTTTTAATGTGTTACCTATTTTATTTAAAGAATCATATCACGCGTTAATAATGACTTGTACACGTTGTAAAAATTTAAAATGAAATGAAATTATTATCCGTGATGTCTAAGGAATTGTCATAAATTTATTTAAATAGCCACTTACTTTTGTCACTGAAAATTGCAATAACCTGCAAAGAAAAAATAAAGTTATTTTTTTTAAGATAATAGGTGATGAGACGAACAAGTGTGCGTAGCAAATCAAATTTTAAAACAAAACAAAAATAATTGCAATAGCGTGACTATGGAACAGCAACCTGGAGCACATGAAATTACAAATTGGTCAAATGCAACTATGCAAGAGATCACGAAAATTATGGATAATTTAAAACCTAACCAGATGTTTTAATTAAAAGAAATCCTAATAACACCTTAAGCCATACTGTATTTCGAAAGAAAACCCATATAGATAGGTATCTCAAAGGTAATTTCCATCACCATCCTAGCCAGTTAGCTACCGTGGGCAAATTTTTGTTTCAGAGAGCACATGGTGTCTGCGACAGTAATCATCTGGCAGGGGAACTTCAGCATATAAAGCAAGTCCTACATGCGAATAAGTTGAAGATTCCACGCCAATGTCGCAGGCCCCGTGTGAAACCACCAAAAGTCGAGCGAAGACCTGCCATCTTACCTTACGTGAGAGGTGTTACAAACAAGATCGGAA
>NW_020653436.1:0-22214 GCF_003589595.1 Hyposmocoma kahamanoa
GTCCCGGTGTGAAGTAACGCCTCACCTTGAAAAGGATGACAAGCTTCCTGGCTGCATTTTTCATGAATTCGATTCATTTCGAAAAAAAATCCACCTGCAATGAATGAAAAAAAAATGTATTTAGCGTAAATTGGAACGTTTTGATTGACGACCTCATTAGTCTAACGGTTTAAACTGTGGACGCTGGATGATGTTGATAAGGTACCGGGTTCGATTTCCGGTAGGTCATAGTACAGCGAATTCCCTAGTTTCAGATTGTAATTTGTGTGGTTGACTTATTGATAACTTTTGTAACTGTAATTCAGAGTTGCTGATGTAGGTTTTTTACATGTCAGCGGATGTTATTTTTAAGTATTTAAAAAGAAACGCGAAAAATATACAACCCTTACTGAATCTACATGACATGATAAAGCTTTCTGTTTTATTAGCCGACTTAAAAAAAGGAGGAGGTTGTCAATTGGACTGTATGATCTTTGTTACGCGATAACTCCAATTTGTGAACTGATTTGGAGGATTCTTATGTTGTGGGTACCTCACTAATAGTGGTCCCATTTAAATTTGAAGAAAATTTCCCCTCTAAGGGTGGCAAAATAAGGGATGAATCCGGTTTCGCGCACTTTCCGGTAACCGATTTCAATAAAACTTGGTAAATAGATGTAATTGAACCTGAACAAAATATCAAATTAATGTTAAATTTCATGGTCTTCCTTTTATTTAAGATGCTATGTTATATAGAAGAATACAGTCGTTATGATTGATGCTTTCGATCAGTATAGTATAAGTACATGTTTTTTTTTATATTAGCGGTTTCTATTGCCGGTTCAGACAGATGATTATTTAAAAATCTTTGAATGCAGTTCGAATTGTTTTTAAAATCAAAATGGAGTCGCTTTTCAGTAAAATTTTCTATCTACGGTATTTAAGGTACTTTCTCTCCACGTATCATAGCCGTGAGATACACTACTCTATATTAGCTTGTGTTAGTTCGTGGATAAAAAGTATAAAGTTTTTGTTTCACTGCAGTTTTATACCTCGTACATGGTAAATTTTGAATATCAATCGGAATATTATTACAGAAGCTTTATACTTTGCCCCTGAAATGAATGTAAGTACCTATTATAACTTAGTGAAGACAACTAAATGGGCTAAATGGCGTACCATGTCGTCTGTGACTTACACCACCTTTGCAATAAGTTATATTTATCACCGAAGTAGTGTACTAAAGATCTTTCCGGAATGCTTATCAAAGTTATAACTATAGTTTTACGTATTGTGTAAGTGTATGAAGAGATTGGTTTACTTCAGCTACTTTCACAGTCTAATGACATACGGCATTTTGCTTTGAGGTAATGCTGCCGATATCAATAGAATCTTTGTCTTGCAGAAATGTGCAGTTAGGGCAATTTACAATCTGGGCCCCAAAGTATCTTTGAGAGATAAGATAATTTAAGGAAATTAACATTCTTACATTACCCTCACAGTACATTTATGAAAATGTAATTTATGTTAAAAGAAATAGTAATTTCTTTATGAAAAATAGTGACAGACATAACATTAATACGAGGAATAAAAATAAACTAGCTTTTCTTGATAGTCGTCTTCACGAAGTCAAAAAATCATTTAAGGGGCAATGTATACGCTTCTATAACAAGATTCCGAAACAAAAACTTGACACTAAAGGTTATTATACAACTTCTGCGTACTTGGATGACAAAAATCCGTGGTAGTAACCAGTTTAGCTCATGGAGGTAGTCTCGATCTCTGATGTTTCAAATAAAAAAAAAATATTGTAAATGTTATTTACAAAGAGCAACCCCTAGAGTTTCTTGCTCATTCTTCTCAGGGGAATCTGCCTTACGAATGAGCGGTAGAGTTTAATATTGTGACGATTTCAAGTGTAATAATGCTTACCTATGAAATATTTGAATTTGAATTTGAAGGTGAACGGGAATTTGTGCATGCGAAACAGGTGTGTCAGGAACTTTGATATGAGGTTCGGCACCTGACTGACAAAGTCCAGGTGTAGTAAGGCTTTCAAGCTCGCCGCGTTTCCGCGTCTCGAGAATAAATGTCGACCCTCCGTCCATTTAAATCCCCTGCTCCAATCCCAAAGATTACTTTATATGCATCAACACTGTCTAGGGATATTTTGAATTTATTCAATTATCTCAAAAATTATTAAAGATAACATACAATATGTATATATACATCAACACTGTCTAGGGATATTTTGAATTTACTCAATTATCTCAAAAATTATTAAAGATAACATACAATATGTATGTATATTTGTGTGTATATTTTTATTATAGCCCATTTATCTGACTATACTCCAGGATAAAAAAAATCCTTATTATTTTGCGTAAACAATTTTATACTTAAATAAAGAAAAAACGTAAAATAATGGTAAAACTAACAATGAATGTGTTTCTCAATAAAATGTGAGAAATAAGGAAAAGTTAGTGTTTTTAACAGTTATGTGAAAAGTCAGTAGTCCATGTCCAGTAGTAATGAGTATGCCCCTACCCCGGTGGCTAACGCGGGAATATTGTGACGACGCCTGCCGTCCGCTAACAAACCCGCGGCAAAGTGACAAAATATTTTTTTGAGATGTCACAAAAAACCATAACCCAGTTTTAGAATAATGAGATTGTTTAATAATATTTCAGTTATGCATCGTTAGGGTAAGTTCCGATAAGTCAAACACGTTAACTAATTTTAACAGAGAATTTTGTGCTCTATTTTTTAGTATTCAAAACGGTTATTTGACTATTTGTCAGTTAGCCGTGTTTTTATAGTTAGTGGACGGCAGATGTGACCTCTTTACATCGTCATCCCACCTTTTCTCCAGTTCCTGGCCACTTGTTTTTAAATTTTGAATCGTTCTTCATTTCCTTTGCCTCACCATTCGATTTTGTTTCGTACCGTCGCCACTCCCTGCTCGATCGCGGTAGCGAACGGTTAAAATTTGAATACCAATCTGTAACAACTTCTACTAATCATGTGTCAATTTTAATACCAATTTGTAATACTGTAATAAGTTCTTATTTGGGTGACAGAGGGAAACCAGGTTTTTCCAATATGGTGGTTTTATTTCACAACATATACAGTATGTACAACGTCAGTGGTACAGTGGGAAAGGCCTCCCCCTAATCGGCACGTAGTCGAGGACCCGTACGCACATTCCAATTAGGAAGCGGCTCAGGGTGCAACAACTACGTGTTACGTTCTAAAGCGCAGTTCCAATAAAGAAGCAGCGCTAGAAGCTTAGTACGGTGCAGTAGGTTCAACGGTAACGATCTAAAGCGGAGTTCCAAACAATGAAGCAGAGCTAGATGCGTAGTAAGTTGGATTCCTTCATGTTCGCGTCGCCGCCAGTAGTCATTCCGCGAGGGAAAATCTTAGCACCGCGATACAGAATTTGCTATTTCGACGCCAATGCCATCTAGCGGTGCGTGACGGAACTAATATGAGTTGCCTGTTACGTGATTTTGTTACAATACTGTATAACTTTCGGGATAAGTCGGTCTCTCGTTTAGTATTTAAGTAGGGAGTGTTCGGTAGCGTTGTACCTGTTTTTTATATACAGGTACCTTTTTGTTTTTATTTAAACATGTTTTGAAGTTAATACACTTGCCTTTATGAAATATATTTCGGATTATGGAAAATTATCTAAAAATTCTATGGCAAACGGTCCATCTTCCTGGATATACAAAGTAAAATGCACGGAGTGATTAGACCTTGTCCAATCCCCTGGGGGATTTATCGCGACTCAAAGCAGTGCAAATAATAATAATTTATTTATTTATTTCAGATAATTTGAATCCATAATTTGTTAGATACACACTTATAGCTATGTTAGTTTTGTATTCTAGTCTTAACTAAAACGTTCACTCACCGTTCTGCGATGCAGAGATTGATGTAGGGGCAGTCAAGCCTCTTGGAAATCACTTTTAAGGTATTGTTGGTGCTGCCCACAGACCACATTGCCCCTCACCCTGCACAGTGTTGCGTAAAAATAATCAACAAGTGCCGATGCGAACATCCCCGACGCACTGCAGTGTCGAGGCAGACCTAAAAATACCCTAAAAGCATTGTTGTACTGTACTCGGAGGGCATTGCAGGCTACATTGGTGTATCTGACCCGTAGATTACACGTGTAGAAAGAAAAGCAAAACGCGACATTCGAGACTACTTCAAAAAGGTCGTATTTTTACCTGCTCCCTGGACGAACTCTTGCACAAGGAGCTTTACTACTACTTATAAATTTGCGAGATCGCGGATGGCGCTGGAAAGTTTTTCTGATTAAAGAGATTTCTAAAATTTTGCGTCACATCCATGTCATCATATGATACGACAGTGTAATTATTTTTAATGATACTATATTATATACGAGAAAAGCTTAAATACGTAATAAGATTAAACTATACGAATAAAATTGGGTTCCCGCGGCAAGTTGCCCAAGATGCTGGCAGCGTTCTCCTTTTGTATTTCTATGGTAAGATGGCTGCCGACCCTTTTTTAAAGGCAAAGGCAGTTAAAATATGATATCCTAATTCAGTTGTTTACGAGTTATTTTTTCACTGTTATAGTTATTACGTAAGAAATAAAGGTCGTCTAAAGTTACAGATACTGATTTTATTACAAACGTTCTTCAATCTCATTAAGCTCCACAGTACAGTTGCCATATCCATAATAATATACGTATACATAGACGTATTGTTCGCCGGTTCTTGAACCTGAGTCCCTGACCCCGGCCGACTGTGGCCGTGCCGGGAAATACCGCCTCTCCCACTTAAAAATTCAAAATAAATCTTTTAGGCCTTGGGAGAGGCGAGAGTCTAAAATCGATAATGATAATAACATACACACTCAATATAGCCCCGCACAAGGGAAACCCTGTGTCGCGGGTCACATAGACAATCACAAATTACACCCAAACTCACGAGAGAAATAAATGTAGACCATACAAATATTTCTCCCAGCCCGGGAATCGAATCTGTGACCTGTGCGTGGCAGTTCGGCTGGGTAACCGTTCGGCCACAGAGGCAGCCCATGTAACCATAATAAAACATATTGTATATCTAGTAGATTTTTAATACGTTTTAATTATGTCACTTTACTGAGACTGAAACCTCAGTCTCGAGTCTCGAGAATGCCA
Organism: Hyposmocoma kahamanoa; assembly: GCF_003589595.1. Taxonomy (NCBI): domain Eukaryota; kingdom Metazoa; phylum Arthropoda; class Insecta; order Lepidoptera; family Cosmopterigidae; genus Hyposmocoma; species Hyposmocoma kahamanoa. Next base: position 5,162 of record NW_020653436.1, read on the forward strand.
AAAAAAAATTGCGAGACTCGAAATTTTCCGAGACCGAGATTCCTGGGATGAAAGTGATAATGTGCAACTTCCCGTTTAACCTTCTAAGTGGCCACCGAATTGACGTTCCTATAGTTGGTTCTGATTTCTTTTGACAACTAACACTAACTTATGAAGAGTTTCTTGTTGTTTTGAAAATTTTTATTTATTTAAATGTCTCATAGGCAAGCGTACTTGTCATGTTTTCTACTTTAAGAATTATTATTTCCTAAATTGGATGTAGTTAAGCAATAAGTATCCAATCCATAAAATTATCAAAAAATGAATTGGGGCGCGTTCCCACTGTGTCGTCCCGTTTTATTATCGTTGGACGACTGTCGTGTCTAGCCTGTTCCTTATCACGACTATCTGTCATGGACGATTTATTATCGTTGAACGACTGTCGTGATTAGCTGTTCCCATTAGATCGTGACGACAATTTATCGTTTCACGACAGCCTCCTTGCCCATTTATGGCTACGACCCAACGCAGCAGCAAAGCGAGTATAGTGCGCGAGGTATGAGAAAAGAGGGCAGGGAGCAGAATACGTGCAGAAAGCGATAAATAAAACGTGACGACAATAGGAGCTGCGACAATCTGTCGTTAAGTTTTTATCGTGACCTTTTTTATCGTCAGACGACTGTCGTTCTAGCTGTTCCCACTGTGACGACAGTTTGTCGTTGTAACGATAAAAAATCGTGAACGACAGTTAATCGTATCGTACTACATGTGAACAACTTCATTTACATATACAAGCCACGACACTGTAAACTGCACGACATAGTGGGAACGCGCTCTTATGTGTACAAACGGTTCATAAAGTCTAGCCTCTTAGATCAGCAAAAAAATCCAACATATAAATGTAAATAAATATCTCTGGAGTTACACGACATTATAAGTTTTGAAAATGAAACAAGATTGAGAAACCTTTAAACTTCAAACTGTCTCATATCTCAAAAGTGACTGGATGTGCATTGGATCCTTTTTGTTTAACTACGTTCAATTGTGAGTTTGTGATAAATATACATACATTTCTAAGTATATGGCACGGCAGATCTTCATAAAAGATTGACCCAAATTGTAAGGACTGGACGAAATAGTTTGTATTTATTAATTAATAAATAAAAATGAAGAGAGGATTCTTTATTAAAACTGTCCCACAGTCTAAGTGCAATTCTTCTATGTATTGTATTAAATTCCGATTAATAACCAAGAGGTTGGGTAGGGAGGGCACCATAATCAAAACTTAGTAGAAGATATGGTGTGCCTTATTTCAGCGTGGACAGTAAAACACCTTAATAACTTCAAAACGGCGTAACGACTACATACATACATAAGCTCACGCCCTAGTCCCACAGGAGGGGTAGGCAGAGACCACGGAACGCCACTTTGCTCTATCCTGACACATCTCTCGAGCCTCACATACATCAACTACCCTTTTCATACAATTTATTTTATTCTTGGTATTTCGGATCCCAGCCCTTTTGAGGACATCACTGATCTGATCAATGCAAGTCCTTCTGGGACGTCCTCTTAAAACCATTCCATCCACATTCGCATCATATACCTGTTCAGTAGTTCTTACATCCATCCGCTGTACATGCCCAAATCACCTTATCATTCCCTTCTCTATTCTAGTCACTAAATCCTCATTCAAGCCACATCTTTCACGTATTATTGTATTCTTCACTAAATCTAGTAAGCGTAACGACTAAATCTAGTTTTTTACAACTAGAACCAACTAAATCAGGACTTTTTTTAGTGTAATCACATCTAAGCTAGGTGTTGTGGTTTTCGAGATTGAGAAATGATGTCGCTGGAATAAGCTTATTCCAGCGTGGACAGTAAAACACCCTTATAACTTTTGAACGGCGGACAGACTAAATCTAGTTTTTTGCGACTACAACCGACTAAATAGCGACTTTTTTTCTGGCTACTTAAATTTCAAAAACTCGACTCTCTTAGTTTTATCACTCGATAAAACGAAGTAAGTGGAATGCGTAACACACTATAATTTATTCTTAAAGTAATTATTATATAGGGTGTAAATTAAATAAAACGCATGAAAATTTAAATAAAACTCTATATTAATAGAATATAATAATAATTGTGTGTATGTATGCAGTTTATGTGTAAAAACCTCTTTACACACTCCCAAAAGGTCCCCAATCCTTAACTATCTTTTTTTTTCTGTGGAGTTTATATTTATTTTCAAAGAAAAACTTATCTAGAACGTTCAAAGATACTAAGCTTACGAGACATAAATTTTACTACCTGAATGCACAATAAATCAGTGACACAAAAACGGTACCAGGACTGCCGGTAATTTTTTTATATTAAATAGTCCAACTAAAATTTAACATCAAACAAGAAAGTGCTTTTTATCACTTTATGGTATACACAATGAATTTTAACTACCTATTTATAGTTTACCAAACTTAGTAACTATTTCTATACTATGCCGTTATATTTTCTATTTTATTATCTAATTATTTAATACAAACTCCACAAAAAGTACACAACTAAATACATCAAACATCGTAATAACATAGTTTAGCTGTTTTTTTTAATACTAAGGCATTCGTGTACAAATACAAATCTTTACTACGGAATTATTTACTATACAAAGGCAATTTGGAATCACTATTATAGTAACGGTTTTCTCCCAGTACCTTTGACAGCCGCTTTGAATGCACCATCAACGTAAAAATTATTCTCAAAATTTAAGATACTAAATTTGCACGCTTTTGGTACAGTCGATGCCCTTACGATACCTAACCCGTTAGGGCGGTTACACATGACGACTCAGCAGCGCGTTCAGCCGCTAATCGTCTACCTTTAAGGTCAGGCCAGATAGACGCGGTACAACAGGAAAAGCGGGCCGGGACAGGATCTGTGGGAAGCCAATGCGTACCGGCGCGTGCCTCACAGCAGTTCCACGCGCAGTTCGCAACGGCGCGAAGGCGGCTGGAGTGGCACTATGGGCAGTCACGTTTCATTTTCTACACAGATTTTAAAAAGCACCATATTGCTGTAGGATAGTACTCATGATTTCAGTCGAATTCATATTAAAACTACTCGCTCAAAAGTTGTAAAAAAAAATACAACGTGCAATCCCAGCAAACCCCCGCTGCCGCTCTCTGTGGACGATTGCATAGAATTCACAGAGTGAATAAGTACTCAAACATTACAAAAACTCCCGGTCCCGGAACGCTCCCCCTACCGCGTGGCAGAGCACTACACACACGCCCGACTTAAGCAGCGATTCTGTAACGTGAATAAACCTATAACAGATTTGTCGCACATAATGTTTGAGTGTCGCGTTTGACACAAACGCACGTTTGTATAGCTACCAAAAGTCACCGTGCGTAACCGCTCTTATGCGACCATTTGGTTCTAGGTAAATACATGGACTACCGCAAAGTAACGCCTGAGTTTATTAATTACGTAAATAAGTACGGAGAAAAGTCTTAAACAAAACTTGAACCTGTGATCCATAAAATTCATTTTTGTATGACTTCCTTATTGAATCATTAGAGAATTACGTTTTAAAAAAACTTTTAAGCCAATTTGAACTTTAACGTATACTTACTTAAAAACAGAACATAAATTTCAACCATAAACGCATAAGGCTTTCCTAGGGGGTCAGGTCATCTTAGGGCACCAACTGTACATTATGAAAGTTGTACTGAGTAAAGGAAAATGGCGAAAATATATATCTCATAATTACAATCAGCATAAACTTTTGTTAAATTGTGATTTATATTAAATATATTTAATTGATTTTATTTTCACGCCGTATTATACACCCAATATAAAATATTGTGCTTTCAAAGACACCGTGAAAGGAACAGGGATAGCTCGCAGCAACTATACAACATAGACCGATGCAATTGTGACCTTAAAACTATCGATAAAATCAACTAGTTCCATCGATAACATCTGCTTTTTTTCTGTGAATTTAAAAGTGCCAAATTTTACTGATAAGTCTCATCGATGAAAAATATTTTCGAGGTCACAAAAGTACATCGATATTTTTAACTATTGCAATTATTAACACTATTATACAGTCTTCAGCTATAGTTAAATACACTCGTGGGATGTTGAAAATGCTTTAAGGTAGGTATAAAAAATAAAAACAAAGCCATCAAATTACCTGCGATATTAAAAAAGAAACTCGCTTTAAAGTTGAAAAACAACAACTTAAGTTTTATCATAGATAGAGTGCCACTCAGAGCTTTAAACCGCAAAGATCTGTGGGGCATTGCCACTGCCCGTCACCTTGAGACATAAGTTGACAAGTCCCATGTGGCTGATTGCCCATTCTCTTGACATTTTTTTAAATTTTCATATCAACGTATTTTTATTTAATACTTTACGTCTTGAATTAGGAATATTCTTTAGAAATTTAATCAACAATTAAATTACTGTCAAATAAGTAATATTCGACAAAAATAAAAGAAAATGTCAAGTATGAAGCTTCATTCGCATCTTGCATCTTTTAATTTGGTCGTGTATTACTTATTTGGAGTAGCGGTAGCCCCGGTGTAGCAACAGACGCTGGTTCGAGTGCAATCAGTAGCCCAATTCTGCATTCAAGACACCACTGACCATTGTAATTCCATTGAAACTCCACTGATATTATATTGCAATTATGATAATATTTATCATTGCCAAAATCTAGTTGCAATGACAGTTGAGTCTTAATAGATCGATGTTGCCATACTAAAATTATTGTGGAAATTACAATGCATTATTTTCATTTTTATCTCCTTTCATCAGTGATTTAAAATACCATCAATAAGTCATCGCCATTGAAGAACAGAATACCCAAAAATTGCAACGGCAGCTGAATAGATTTCCAAAGGCAAGCAGCGTTCAAACCCCTAGCTTTAACTTTTAGCAGAACCCTGCCATTGACACTCAATACACAGATTATATTTTATTAAATATCATCATGTTTTTAATACCATACTTCCTTCTATCCGATTAAACTTGAACCAGCATGTTTTGCCGCTACATGGCTACGGTCGGACGGTAACACAGATAATTTGGCGGCTGTATAAGTAAGTCACATCGCCCTCTAGTGACTTTACCAAAACATTGGCTAATCTTTAAACACGTCACAAACATGTATGCACACATAAATTCGCTATGATGACAAAACCCCCATAACAATCTCGTCAAATAATTCGCTTAGGGTATCAACACACTTTTTATGGCTCGAGCCGGTCAAAAAAGGCTTTAAGGCGCTGCGCACACGTAGACACTTTTGCTTCAGAGCTTTAAATCGCAATGATCGGAGGGGCACTGACCCTGTTCCCATCATGTGTCTGTAATTTCACCAGAACCTTCAAAACCGGAACGCAGTAATCATACATCGAACACTTTTTGACTGGCAATCTGTGTGTGTGTGTCCAGTGGAAGAAATTGGAAACCGCAGTGTCTGCGTCTACGCATATAGTAGCGATTTCATGTTAATTATACAAAAATACAATATTCACCACTAATTTGTTATAATTATTAACACAAAGATAAATTGCTACGATCTGATAGGACTTGAACCTGCATATGAATGCCAAACTAGGGCCACCACTCTACCAACTGATCCACAGATCGAGTCAATAGACCTTACGAATTTCTCTAAGTGTTTGTTAGAAATCTTTTACATTTTTTTTTTCTTCGGATTTTATTGCCGTAAACGACACATGGGAGAGATCCATGAAGCTTCTCACTCAGCCGATATCTTTGCAGCTACCAGAGACTGACGCTAGATGTCGCTGAATTAATTTTAATATGAATTTTTATTGAATGGCATTGTGTTTTACTTTTTTTTATAACATCAAGTGACGGGACGAACAGGTCGTGCGCCTGATGGTAAGCGACACGCCTGTCCATAACAGTTGCAGTGCCACTCAGAGCTTTAAATCACAAAGTTCTGAGGAGCATTGCCACTGCGCCCGTCACTCTGAGACATCCGCTGACAAGTCCCATGTGCCTGTAATTACACCAGCAACATTACGGCTTGGCGGCATAAATAGGTAACTTGGAAGTGCTTGGAAGTTTAACAAACTATTACATTTCACAAAAAAAATTAACAACATGATATTCAATAAAAACAACACAAGAAATTAAAGTGTCTACATTTGCGCGGTGCTCATATCCAAGTCGACAGCGTCCTGTCACTCCCACTGCATGGATATAAAATTTTTTTCGCTGGGTTAAACCGATTCGATAAGTATGGTGCCTTCCTTAAAGTTTTTATTTAAGGCTGAAAGAGATGAATTATTGTAGCTTGAGTTTTTAAACTCTGTGCTTCTACCATCATATTACAGTCGCTAGCGTTAATTCTGTAAGTGAGAAGCAAATGACATTACGTTCTATATTTTAGAATTTGGTGTCTTTACAAACATTGCTGAAAATCACGCAATGGTACAAGATATTAAGTCATAACGTCGAAAGGTCGATGATATAGCATGTACACTTAAATAACGCATATTCACCCTTGCCTAGAAAAGGCCCAAATTATACCGTTCAGGGAACAAGTCTGCAGGCGGGGAATTCCACTCCATAAACAATTGACACCCGTCAATTGTTTCGAATTCGGGCTGGACAATCGGAGCGCAGTTGTCACGTAACGATTTGGCAGAATAGTTTTCAAACAATTTAAATGACATTTCGTCTCTATATCTGGTTATATACTCGATGCCTTGGAATATCCATAACATAGGAGTGGAACAATGTCTAGTCCCCGATGGTGGAAAAAGGAAGGCGGTATTATACAATGCAATTCCATCGCACACTCGATATACCTTGTATTAGACGCCTAATTAAGAGTCACATTCTCATTAAAACGGTCTGTACCTCTCACCTACAGAAATATTTGTATACAAAATGTTTCTTCCACTTGTAACCGCTAGAGCCGCTGTATAATTTGCTATACAAAATTGTCAAATGTTTTATGCTATCGACAACGATAATTGCCACTACAAATTAATTTGTACAGGCACCGTGTATGCCTTTTTGATGTTAATGTTTTAATTCTGGAGCAAGGCAATAGTCCAATCTCGTCAGCCTTTGCAATAAAATGTACAAACGTGTGACATAACTCATAATTAAAATATTTACTTTTATTGAATATCGTGATGTTTTTAAAACCATGATATTCATATTTATTGTTGATACAAAAACCGAATAAACATAAAGAATGACTCGAAGCAGTGGCTGCTGCCTACATGTGGCTACGTCTGTTACCAACTGAGCTACGGATCGGGCCAGCAGTTGTCGACGCTTGTTTCTTTGTGCTTGTTGCGGATTTAAGCGTGTTGTGTTTAAACGACGTTTCTACCTTAGCGCCATCTGTGGGAACTTGTGAAAGTTTCTTCACTTTTAACAAAGATTTAGCTATATTTGTTTGTATTAAATACCATGTTTTTTTACTATTATGATATATTCATATATTTATGTGAAATGCTCAACTAGTTATTAATATTAACACAAACATAAACAAATTTAAAGTATATACGTTGAGGCAACATACAATGGTCTGATCTCAGGAATTTTTCTTAGTTCGTTCGATCTTTGAATCAATAATGTTAAAAAAAGAAGTCACAATTATAAAAAAAAAACATTCTACATTTACACTATCGTATAACTTTATTTATATTTATTTCTATAATTGATTACAAGTATAGTAAAACTTTTGTATACTCTAAAGCTAGCAAGTTCCGATTCGGACCGTCCGCCATATTGCGGAGTAAAAAAAAACATCTTCCGGTGACACAAGAGCATTAAGGTCAAAATTCAATTGTAGCTCCAATTTCCGATCCAAAACGCAACTTATTTTGTCAGCCACAAGGAATTACCATTATTTCGATAGGTGGGAAGCATCATTTCTCATGTAGGGTACTTTGAAATTTGACGCTGTAGTGGCCCGATAGTCGGGCGTCTGTTGCGCTTCAGTAATTTCTAGTTCACTAATTGTGTGATGATGGTGGCGCGCATATGTCACGACAGTGGCGCGCTTGTGTCACGAAAGTGGCGCGCATGTGTCACGACTGTGGCGCGCTTGAGTCACAAAAGTGGCGCTGCAACTGCGCTTCTAAATATTGTATGAAAATTTTACAAGCGTCCAATTTGAAGTCGCGTGGTTTTTCTCTTCACTAACTGCAATATATGACTTTTATTGTTTTTAACTTAAAGCAGTTTAGTCAAGAGAAAATCAATAACCGAGTCTGGTAGATGTGGTAAAAAAAAATAGTTTTACTATACTGTTTTTCTGTCAAATCTAATGATACAAATAATTTAATTCCTGTCTAAGTTTGATAGGGTATAATTTATTGTGTACCTCGGGGTTCGGCCAGTGAAGGTTGAATAGATGCTAAGGGTTGAATAGGGACAAACTACTGCTGCCTGCCTGCTGCCTTCCTTGTCATAACTAATCATTTGCATTTGGTAATTTTTTAACTTGAAAAATGTCAATTACGCTGATATTGTTTAACAATAAAACTGAAACTAAACAAGATATAAAAACAGCTTTTAAGGACTCGTAGATTTTATGTCGCTGATTCCAGACTATGTTAATAATTCAATTTCGGTAAAATTGTTTATTATGTTAGTTATGTTAAGGATATACAGGCTGTAAAACTAGTAAAATTTAAATTGCACAGGCCGACCTGTATATTGAATACCGACGTGTATATTGAAGAACATTCATCAAGAGAACTATAATCAGAGACGCGAAAATGATTTTTATATTTGCCCATACAAAACGCAATATGTTATTAATTTCAAAACGGATGAATAGGGAAAATTTCATTATTATTTTAATTATCATATCTTATTTTTTATGCTGACCTTATTTAAATTGGTTTGAACAATATTCCTCATTCACACCTGTTTTTATTCACCCCGTTTGTCAATGCGGTCAAAGCAGATATTCAGATGCGGTAGAATCTCGGGGTACAAAATAAATTAAATCTGTGATTATAAAAACTACAAAAGGAAAAAACAGCTAAAATTGTCATTCAGAATTACGGGACTTAGCACCAATGCTTTTCGTTTTTTTTTACCTAGAGGCGATCCATAGACAATAAACTTTATGATCCTATTTACAAAAAAAAGTTATTTATCAATTAACCTAAAATAACAAATTATACTTAATTATTCATTTTTAAATTATACTTAGAATTTAAGGGGTGAAATTTTAATATTTAAAACAAATTTATAGAACTATAGTATGACTAACGGCACTTTTATTTCTTTATAGTTCAACTAAAAAAATGCCAATTAAAAATATATATTTTATAATAATATGTCTATTCAAAGCCGTTTTAGTAAATTGCTTGTATATGTAGTTTAAATAATATATTTGAGGCTATCAGCGTAAAATTGGTGTAACTTTAAATGGTACTATATTACATAATTACTTTATATATACATGCTATTTTCATGTTTAAAAAATATTTCGACCCTGGAATCTTCGAAGCCGGAAGTAATTTTTTGAAGAGAAAAATCAAAGCTGTAATTTAATTATGGAAATGAAAATTAGCTAGCTTTCTATTTAACAAATAAAATTAGAGTTAGGACTTATTTTTTCTTAAAAAATTCTTTAAATCGCAATCCTGTAATATTTTCCAAATTGACGTTAGACGTTTTACCTTTCCAGAGTCGAAATATTTTTTATCCTGACAATAGCTTGTAAATATAAAATAACTGTGTACTTTAGTATCAAAGTAATATTGTACAAAATAATGTTATGTGGATTATTCCACTTTTGACTGATAGTATTATTTATTGCGTAGCGTTTTGGTCGCAATTTCTGTTAAATAGTGTATAATATTATCATGAAGTATTTTTTAATACTCGTGTGTAATCTGAAATATTATTTAATGATTCTAGATCATTTATTGGAATAATGAAAATATCCACATTACAGAAAACTAATCTGAAAATTATTCATACAAAGCTTATAATAAGGACGAATGCAATGAAGAAATGTATAATTGTTTACGCGAAATATTACGTCGTGTAAATTCTTCATGAAAAACTCCCGTTTCTATTGTTGTCTACTAATTTTTATTCTAATTGTTTCGTAAGAGCACGGAAAATAAGCTTTTAAGCCGGCAGGCTTCAGTCCATTCTGCATTAATAATAATAATAATTTTAACTATAAAATGTTACAGTTTAGAAAAACCATTAAATAATATTTTTCCTTCAAACGTTAAATCCTTCCGTTCCAAAAGAGAATTTCTTAAAGGCTTTAGCTCGTTTTGAAATTTAGAACTTCTGGAATATTCTAAAGGAATTTGGAACTAGAAATCTAAGAAATTTTATCTTAAAGCTGGAGACGAAGCTAACGGGTTTTCGTTTACTAGTTTATAGCAGAAAACTATTGTCGCAAAGTTATTTTGTTTGTATTAATTTACTTGTGTAAATAAATTTCACCCTATATATTCTGAGTTATTCTAGATCTTTCATGACCAAAATTAACTTTGGGCAAAAACAGTCGTGGGCCCTTTTCCCCGTCATACTTTCATACACACTTGGTACCAAAGTGATTCAAATTATCTGTTTTAATAATAGTGTGACCGCTTACGCTTGTCCTCGTCTTAGGTAGCGACATGGTGAGGGGAGGGAGGAAGACTTTTGCTCCGCTTTGTCAATTTATAAAATACTAATGTTGCCTGATAATAAAGTTATCAATAATATATCAATCTCGTAAAACTCGCTTTATCAATTGCTGTCGATAATAATTTTAGCGATATTTTTTATACTATCGGTATTATCGTGACCTTGATAGGTTTTCATAACGATAATGCTAATGATAGTAATTTTATCGATACTATCGATAGTCAATAAAAAAGTTAGCATCCGTAAGGTGAAAGTTAAAAATACTATCGCATTAGATTTTATGGTAAAGTGTAATGTTTTGGCATAAAAATATTATACAATAAATAATAAATTTCTTTATTTCCTCCACAAAAATTAGGTATAACCGATTAATTGGTCTTTTGAGATAATGAAATGTAGTGGCTGAAGCCTAATCTAGGACACCCTGTGTTTTAGGTCACCAGGGCCCACCTCCAGTAGATTATGATTTGTTTGTAGCATCCAATGAAATAATTTTTTATGTCCACGTACTAAGAATGAAAGAGACTAGGCGTTACGCGTTGTCAGTCAGAGCCAAAGCATTGTTTTCGGACTTATTGCGAGAATATAAAGCCTTATCTGGCCGTCCTAATACAGTTCCGTTTCGACAAGTGTGGTAAATAACTCCCTTACACAGCAAAAAAAGTAGATTCTAAAGTAGATTCTTCCCTCCCCATGTCGCTCTATAAGAATTGATTTATTTCAGACTTACTATATTCAGAAGCTTTGTGTTCTCAATTAGTAAAATTCTATGGTATGTATTTAAGTACTCAATATACATGATGTTAGTTGTGCTAAACAAAACATGGCTTTAATTTTCAATTACAATTTTTGGAACTTCTAATATTGTGACATACAACAAGGTGTAAGTTTGGAAGCGGGTGATATTAAAAAAAAAGAAAGTTTTTAATCGTCTTTTGATTTCAATTAAATGCAAGTATTTGATCAGTGGTGGTCCTCTGAATAAGTCCATGACTATAGTTTTCGTGATCACGATAACATCGATAAATTATCGATAGTTTTTAATTTAATATCGATAAATTATCGGGCCACGACAATAGGAACTGCGACAACCTGTCGTTGCGTTTTTATCGTGACTTTTTTATCATCCGACGACTGTCGTTCTAGCTGTTCGCACTGTGACGACAGTTTGTCGTAACGATAAAAAATCGTTAACGACAGTTAATCGTGTCAAGCTATATGTTAACAACTTCATTTAAATATACAAGCCACGACACTGTAAACTACACGACAATTGTCGTCACGACATAGTGGGAACGCGCCCTAAGGAGACGAATACTGGCTTAGGCGAACGACAAATGGTGATGATATGTATATATCAAAAATTCATGAAAGCGAGAATGTGAAAAACAGAATCAAAATTCGTTAAAAATTATGTTTAAAAGAGACGGAACTGGGTTCTAATCTCTGATTTAATCCGGTCGGAGACTTGCATATTAATAAAGACGTAGTATAATAACACAAGTCGTATAACTACAAAGAAACCTAGCAGCGTGGCTTATATGTATGCAATACAGACACGTGTCGTGTATGGACGCACACATTAGCATAATCTCGCGGTGCCACCGCGGATCAAACTTGCCATTCATTAACCTCCTAAGCCCCAGTGTAAATTAAAATGCACACAATATGTGAAGTATTGTACACAAGAATTTTTGAATTTCATTAAAATGTACACAATATGTGAAGTATTGTACACAGGAATTTTTGAATTTCATAAACGTAATACATAAATTCATAATCGAGACACTAATCCGCGATGCTGGTATAAAGTACCTAGTGCATTTAACAAAGATTATTTCAGTACAGCACGAGTCTATTGTGATGAAAACCTTATGTACACCTCACTAGCTTAAAGGCTTTCTTTCTCATTAGAAATCTGCGCACAAAAGCGTTTTTTTCCACGCTAGCGTGGAAAAGGTTTTTGGAATTCGAACTTGACGATGGACTGTGGTGCACCTAACTTTTTCTTTTAATAAAAAAAAACATAATTACATGTTTAACTACGCGAATTGTTGTATATTATTTACGTAATATAAATCCGTTGGGGTATTTTATTCTTACTATCGTTGACATTAAATTGATAACGATGACTAATTTTGTTTACTTTGAACTGATTTGTTATAGTTCAACTGTTTTTTTTAATCTACCACTTTCCTCGCTATAGTGGGAGAAAAGTTGTGTTTTGCTTGGGGGCAAAGCTGTTTTGCGTCTTGTGGCTTGAAACCTTCTACACTCAGGATTCTATTTTTGAACCACTTGCTTTGCAGCCTTTTCTAACAAATAACTTTTTTTTTAGTTATGTTTACAACTTGTAAGTACGACTTAAATAATTATGTTACAACCCTACCGTGCAGGCGGTGACGCATCGTACAAGGGAGTTGGATGTGCTGTCTTATTATACAAAGGTAAGGATGTATGTAGGTAAGAACAAACTTAAAAAAATTACCAACATTTTGACGCCGACAATAAAAAAAAGTCTGTCTTTTTTAAAGACGGAGTAAAATGACATTTCGACTGTGAACTGGCAACCGGTACTATCTCAATTTTGACAACTTTACAGGATGAAGAATTGAAGAACCGATTGCCAGTTCACAGACGATTTGCAAGCTTGCCAGTTTTTATAAAATTTTAAATAGTCCTGTAGTTGTTGTCGACATTATTATCAATGGATTGTGAAAGATAAAATAATCATCTAAATTGTGAATGTTACGACGTTCTGATGGTTACTAATCGCGTTCTTGACATCTTTATTCTTATTTTGACAGTCGGCTTTCTAGAATCGACATACATTTTAATAAGAACAGTTAGATGTCATAAGATTATGAATTATTAATTACGTCTTTGTATTTTTAATAGACATAATTCTAGTATGTATGAACTTAAAAAAATAACAATTAAACCTGTGCCAAGCGGTTGGACGAATAACGGGTCGTTGATGATTAAAATGAAACAAGCTGTTTATTGCATAAGCGTGACCAATATTCAATCGATAATCGATAGAATATTTATCGACTGCAATCACTAGCTAACACTTTCGCGCAACGAACTGTCATTTTACTCCATCTTCAAAAAAGACAGACTATAGTTATTTTGAAATTGTTTGTCTAGATGAGTGCAATGATTAAAATTGTCGATTTACCAAAAATACACCATGTATGTTTTTTTATGTACAGGTTCGTTTGTAAACTAACATCATAAACAACAATGGTCAATTACTTTTTACAAAACTTAATACATTTACCAAAAACAAACTTCAAAGTTTATGTTGCACTATCTGACACTTTTTTAGATGTGTAATTTTAGCAACGCCTCTTGCGTGATGTTATTCATAAAAATAATTTTGGTGGTGGGTGCTTTTGTTACCACACAAAGTTATTACCGTTTAGAGCGATCATCATATCAAGCGGAAGGCGTCCAGGTCTTCCGTCCATCTAGTAAGGGGCCGTCCCGTGAACGTCTTCCGGTTTGTGGTCTGCATTCGAGAGCCTTTCTGCCCCAACAGCCGTCAGTTCCTCTGACACTTCAACTTGTTAATCCTTTGGGCTATGTTGGTGACTTTCGTTCTTCTACGGATCTTCTCATTTCTGTTTCGATCACGTTGAGAAATGCCGAGCATTGCAAGCTCCGTAGCTCGTTGAGTAACTTTCGAGCTTTTTTATGAGGCCCACAGTAAGTGACCAGGTCTCATAGCGATCTACCTAAATATTTTTTTGGAACTAAAGTTGTTGTTTACGATGTTAGTAACAATATCCTGTATTTAAGTTGCAAATAATTTTTAACACCATGTATATTGATTTACCTAAGACTGGTGACGATTTTGTGTTAATCTGTTGGCCACCCCTAAATGTACGCAGACGTGTTTATAGAAAATTCAACGTTATGTCGTTTAGTTAAGATTGAATGGAAAGTGCTTTATCGCCTCTATATTAATAATATTCACGTAACTATATTTATAATTAAAAAATATTGCCAATTGTTTTTACCGCCATTTTAGTGCTTATAAAACATCGATAATTAATATATCGATAAAATTGCCAACGTAATGATATCGTAGTATAAAGTATCGATAAAACATTATGCGACACATTTTTAACTTTTGTAAAATAAAAACTTAGTTTTTTAATTATTATTTTAGATAAGTAAAGTGGTTTATTTACTCACTAGTACATTCACAGTTATGTTGTCGTAAATTTTGTACTTAATTTTAAGGCTTTGACGGGGTTCTTGGCACTTAAAAGCTAATAAACGATTATCTGTTCTACTAAAAGAGCCGTTTTTTGTACAAAAAAGAAAAAAAATAGTTTTCAGATAAGGCATATACGGCAGGGAAATAAAGAATATTGCCAATTGACCTGATCTGACGAACAAATTCGCGTGACGCGACTAGTTCTGCCACCGTTAGTTGAAACGGTGCGTGTGACATTTACATTTGTGTCACTATTTTTATATTTTCCTAGATGGTAATTAAATTTACTTTTTATATTATTTATATATTACTTTAAACATAATTTTCTCGGTTTTGAGTTTTTGTCACATGCGCCATTTCAACTAACAGCGGCACAATTATTCACCAACGAAGGCCAAGAATCTCTACAAAATTATCAATACTAAACCCTACAACACCAAAGTTGGCAATTCACTATAAATAAACTATGTCAACAGTAGCTATATCGATAAAAAACAAATTAATGTAAATAAAGCAATCGCTCTATCGGTAAAACAGAATCATGTCGATAAAACAATTGCCCGATATCGATAAAGCGTTAGCGCTAAACCCCAGTGGGCTTATGGCTT
Source organism: Hyposmocoma kahamanoa (assembly GCF_003589595.1). Taxonomy (NCBI): domain Eukaryota; kingdom Metazoa; phylum Arthropoda; class Insecta; order Lepidoptera; family Cosmopterigidae; genus Hyposmocoma; species Hyposmocoma kahamanoa. The sequence continues at coordinate 20,648 of NW_020653436.1, forward strand.
AAGTCGTTTGTAGTTTGCAAGGTGGCTGTTTAAATGTTGAGCTAGTTGATCAGCACGGGCAAAGGACGCCTGGAAATAAAAAATATACATAACTTATTTATTTGTGGCAACACTGGTATACAGTCAAGGGTTTAAAGTACAAACACGACATTTCGACTCATTCGCAGAATAAAGATCTATGTGCAAGACTACTTGTTCTCAGGACATAGTACATTTCGTTCGTTCTTCTTCGCTGTGGATGGCAGATCGACTGTTGTTCGATTTTATATATCCGAAACGAAATTAGATATATAAATTCTCAAAACACCTTTACATAGGCCTTAGTTTGAATAACGAAATTATGTATTTATTCTCTTTTCGCCATACAATCACATTGCACTCTGTTCTTCGGATGAGTCGATTTAATGAGACACAAGTAAACTCCTTCAAATTTTATTTAAGTGATGCCAAGTGACGGAATGAATTAGTCGTGCGCCTGGTATACTTCGTTTTAATCCATTTTGAACAAAATGTAAACAAACAAGTCACTGACCCGACCATAGACGGTTTCGTGATGGCCAATTGTAATCCCAACTACAATTCGATTAATTAATTGAATGAATAGATTTGTTCAATTAAGTCGTACTAGCGGTTTTTTTTTAAATTACACATTTAAAATTTCCGAAATCTTAATTTTAAATCCTCCTTCAATTCCTTACACTTGGATACTCGTTCACTTGCGATTGAAATATTCGATTACAAAACTTTAATTGAATTAACCGTTTCTCTTTTCGTACAGCACTATGCAACCATAGACTATTCATACATATTTAATTAAAAAATACCCTCACTTTTTGACTACCATTTTTTTGTTAGAAAAGGTGACGACATATCAAGCCGAATACTTCGAAATATACGTGAAAATGTTACTGATTCGATTTATTGAGTGATTGCTTTAGAATTTTAACCAAACAGTTTTGTTTACTTTCTGCTCAAAATGGATTGGAACAGATTTTAGTAAGCGAAACGCCTTTCCATAACAGTTGCAGTTCCACTCCGAGCTTTAAATCGCAAAGATCTTAGAGGGACTGCCACTGTACCCTTTGACATGGGTTGACAAGTCCCATGTGCCTGTAATTTCATAAACACCCTTACGCATTGACTTACAATTATATGGACGTCGGGTCCGCGCTAAAAAGTGTCCGCACTTGTAAGGCGCTAAAATCGTATACAGAGCGCGACACTCCGCTTTAGTCTTCATTTGTTCTACTGACAGCGCGATACTGCGATGACGTTACAATTTAAATTTCGAATAGGTTGACTTGGGACATTTTTTTCGTGGTTTTTGTATTAGACCCGTCGTTCATTTATTTGTAACTCAATGCCCTTACGTTTCAAAACCGGAACGAACTAATGTCTCAGGGTGACGGGCGCAGTGGGAGTGCCTTTAAAATGTTTGCGATTTAAAGCTCCAAGTGGCATATCGGCCTTACTTTCTCAAACTCGTATCTTAAAGCACAAAGTTACTTATTTCACAACATATTTCCTTCATATCTTTTTTTATCTTTACTATTTTTCATAAAAAAAA
>NW_020653436.1:32214-34432 GCF_003589595.1 Hyposmocoma kahamanoa
TAGATAATAATGGCAACTATTTTGATTAAATAAATTTGTTAAAAATTAAAAAAATAAACAATTTAGATTTTCAGTACAAATCGGCAATTTCATACTTTAACCCCTATTACTTCAAGGAAGTGATGGATAACTCTACCAGTTCACGCACATATTTGCGTGTATGCAGAAAGCTCTTTGCTGTACGCAGTAGTAGTAGGTAAATATGTTTTCACCGTTATATGGAGTGTCCGGGGCAGAGACAACACGGCTGTCGGCGAGCCATTTTCGCGTCAAGAAGCTTTGATATTTGAATATAGTTTTCATTTATTCATCACGAAACTTGATGTTAATATATAACAGCACTGAACGTTACTATTTATAATGGTCGCAAATTGTGCTGTGTACAGCTGTTTATTATCATATAAACGGGATAAAGAGAGGAGTTAATTTCGTTTTTCGAAAGATGAAACGAAAATGACGAAAACTTATGTCTGAGACTCATTCAGTTATTGTTTTCTTCGTTTATTTAGTGCAGAGTAATGTATAATACAGATTTATTATATCAATATAATGAGACGCCATGGTTCTCGAATTTTCTATTTGTATTGCCGATAAATATTACGTAGTGAATATACGTAACTATGAACTAGGTAATGATAAACTTGGACACGCAATTTCAGATACCTTGGTTACTTTATTTAGGTACCTGTTCAAAATACAATCTTTTAAGGCTTTTAATATATTTTTTTAATTAATCTTCAATGTTATTCTAGTTAGGGAATTAATGAAAAATATAATATTTTATCGATATAAATACCTAATGAACATGTGTAATAATAGAATTAAAGATAACAGATTCGCTTTCTTAAATGACTAACCCTGTCACTTCACGCACACATTTGCGCGTGTGCAAATATCGCCTTTCTGTATGTAGTAGTAGTAGGTAAATAACTTTCGACCGTTGTATGGAGTGTCGGTGGTGTGGTCCGGGCGTGCTATACTAATAAAGCTTACCTTCGGAACTTCGCACGGACAACACCTCGTCATCGTCCCTGTGTCTCTGATCTGTTGGTGGCTTCTTAAAGTTTGCAGCCAGTAGATGAGCTTCGTATAAGTCGTCCTGTGGGAAAACAAAATACCTTCGATTGTACATCAGCAACCTAAGCATGAGCATGTCTGTGAGAATTAAGATGAGTTTTCTACTAGCTGTCAATTTATATTAATAAATGACGTCACGAGATTCAGGGCGTGCAAACACATATCAAAAGATGAAACAGAATAACTCAAAAGTTCTTTTTAATTATATCGATTACCGGAAAGTGCGCAAAACCGGATTCAATCCCTAGTTTGCAAATTTAAATGGGACCAATACTGAATTACCCTTTTTTCATCAATAAAATAATCATCAAAATGGTTCACAAATCTCAGTTTTATTCAAGAACGAGTTTTAAAGTAACGAGTTTTGCCAAATAAAACTGAGAAGTGCTAAAGTCACGTGTTTTGTTCATTTCAGTGAATTCAAAATTTTCAAACGCTCCCCTGTAAACTTGGCAATTTCGACATAGGATACTTTATGTAGAAAGGGTCGAAATACCGGAGTAATTGCAGCACATACACGTAGTCCTCGACTTCGAAGTCGAATTGAGAACCTGCTCCATTTTTGAAGCCAGTTCAAAATAATAATTATCACAGTTAACAGTTACCTTGTCAATGTTGGCGTATTTCTCGTGTATATGTCTGAGGGCGCGAAGGTTTTCATCGAAGCTCAAGTCGGAAGCCTGACTCGGTGATCCTGTCAAAGCACAGTTTCCTCGTTTACTTCGTAGTTAAAACAACTATAGTAAGATTATTTACTCGCTGCAGACTCTGCCATAAATTATCGGAACGGGACAGCGATATTGCGCCCGCTCTCTCCCACTTACGAGTAGGCACTAGTCTATTATTTAAGCGCAGGATCGTGCATTACTGTAGTCGATAAATGCTGTCGATATAGCGATATCTTTAATGAACACAACACGAGCTTAATTTTTGGACATTTTCTGTTTTTAATGTAAACAGCCTCATTTATTTACTAATATTGTGCTCTGTTATGGAAATATAAAATAATTCATATAGCACATTATTGATAACTATACGTGCTTGAGCAGTATATTATTAATTCCAATAGGTAAAATTAGTACATTATTGCAGATAGAGAGAGAGAGAGAGAGAGAGAGAGAGAGAGAGAGAGAGAGAGAGA
>NW_020653436.1:34442-38138 GCF_003589595.1 Hyposmocoma kahamanoa
GAGAGAGAGAGAGAGAGAGAGAGAGAGAGAGAGAGAGAGAGAGAGAGGAAGTATTGCTGGACGAGAGTATGAGTTACGTTGAGTTAGTTAGTGGTATTAATACGAGTCAAGCAATCCTCGTTTCGCACCGAGGCATGTATTGAATTTTCTCAAACAATAAGAGTAATTAATAAAAGACTAAAGAGAGGAAGATGTTTAATAAAAAAAATAAAAAAATATATATTAAAAGTAATATTTGACACTAACACTTATTTTCGCGACCAAAATATACGAAAAAACAAAAGAATACCAAAACATTAAGAGTTACCGCCATTTTCTTTTTTTTATGCAAGCGGTATATTATTGTGTAGTCATTTTTCCTTTTAATTCTCGCAACTACGAACACTGGGCAGTTGGCTGTACGATTTTTTCTTTAGCCTGTTTACATAGTTCATTATTAGTATGTAGATTTAAAAGTTTACAGAAGTTGACAGTAATGGATTGTCATACTTACTTTGCAGGTCTTGGCCAGAAAGACGTCGCATGGTCCATAAATGACAAACTTTCCGTGTTCGTTTTTAGAAAGTAATGCAAACATTTCCGAGCATGTTTGAAAAAATGATATTTATAAAAAAGTTACCGCACCTGTTTTTATCGATAACGGGCATGCGTCACGTGTGTACGTCACTAAGCAGGTGAGAGAGAGAGCGCGCAATATCGTTATCCATCTCCGATGATTTATGATCGAGTCAACAGTGAATAAATAATCTTGTTATAACAAATTAGTTAACTAAAGGGTTTTTAGTCTAGTTGATATATGTTAACAATTCACATGTCCTTTAAAAACCAGAACGCAGTAATGCTTATATCAATGCTTGGCTCAGGAAAAGTAAAGTGGTAGTAGTGGTGGGGTAGTCGAGGGTCCCTGGGCGAACTCTTGCACAAGAAGCTACTATGATGATATCATTGGTAAGATGGAACAGAAAGAAAAAATCCGTCAATCCGGCTGGATTCGAACCAGCGACGTTTACTGGACCGGGGCTAGAGCTTTCCCATCTGAGCTACAGAACACAAAACTACAGTAGTTTCATAAAAAAAAAATCAGTAGCAGTAGAGCTCTTGCGAAAGAGTTTGTCTAGGGAAGTATTGTCACATTACCTATTTAAAGCTCGATCGATTTAAAGGGGTGTAGCTAACAATCAGGCGAACGAATAGTTCGTCCCGTCCCTTGATATTATAAAAAAAAATCATGATATTCAATAAAATATTACGGTCGAAGATCGGCCGAGTGTCGTGCCCGACACTCCCTGTCAACAGCCCCTGATGATGCCTCGTGGAGAGGCATATAATAGGCATAAAATATTGAACACAAGCGCATCTATTTTGCACGATTTAACCTTTACTGGTTTCGCGGAATAGCAAATTAATTTACTTCCATTTTTATTAACATAAAATTAATTACGTAAGTCGACAAGTCATAAACATTGCAAATAAAAACTTGTTATACCTAAATCTGGCTCGTCGTCGCTGTCTAAGGTAATTGTTTCATTATTGGTGGGCATCAGATTGCTTCTGACACGTATCTCTGCAACAACATTAAAATAAGAATATTACGTCTTAGTTCAGGGGGTCTACTCACGATCTCCGTCCGAAACAATTACTGCCAAATAAACAATACTTGACCAAATGAAAATACGCGTGATACGAATGAAGCTTCATACTTGATACTTGTCTTTTAATTTTGTCGAATATTACTCATCATTCAGCCATACGACGCCCACTGCTGGGCATAGGCCTCCCCCAACGATCTCCACGACGATCGGTCCTGCGCTGCCCGCATCCATCGGCTTCCCGCGACCTCCACTAGATCGTCGGTCCACCTGGTGGGGGGCCTACCCACTGAGCGTCGTCCAGTGCGCGGTCGCCATTGAAGAACCTTTCCGCCACAACGGCCATCGGTTCTCCTAGCTATGTGCCCAGCCCACTGCCACTTCAGCTGAGCAATTCTTCGAGCTATGTCGGTTACCTTAGTTCTCCTACGGATTTCCTCATTTCTGATTCTATCACGCAGGGAAATACCGAGCGTCGCTCTCTCCATTGCCCGCTGAGTGACCTTGAGCCTTCTTATGAGGCCCATAGTGAGGGACCACGTTTCTGATCCATATGTGATCACTGGCAACACACACTGGTCAAAGACTTTCGTCTTGAGACATTGAGGTAATTTGGACGCAAAGATTTTTTGGAGTTTCCCGAACGCTGCCCATCCGAGCTGGATTTGGATATTATTACTCATTTGACAGTAATTGTTTCGGACGGAGATCGAGAGTAGACCCCCTGGGCACGGATCTAAGGAGACAGTGTAGGCCATAGTCCGAAACCTTGGCTCCATTCGGGTTCAGGGTTTGACACTTTTTTCAAAGCATTGAACCTTCTTCGACGTGCAGGTTAGCTTGTAAAATTCCAAATTCCATGCCTAATTCCACGTAAAGTCTGTTCCAATACATTTTGAACAAAAAGTAAACAAGTGTTTGGTTAAAATTCTAAAGCAATCACTCAATAAATCGAATAAACAACACCTTTACGTATATTTCGATACTCCACACTCCACTTTTTCCAACAATATTCATTTGAACAGCGTCATAAAATCGTATTTAAAAAATGGTAGTCCAAAACTGAGGTTATTTTTTAACTACTATAGTATATAGTTGTCTATGACTTGTCTATGATTGCATAGTGCTGTAGGAAAAATCATTCGGTTCAGTCAAATAAAGTTTTGTAATCCATTAGTAAATCGAATATTTCAATCGCAATAGAACGAGTATAAGTGTAAGGATTTGAAGAAGGATTTGAAATTAAGAATTCGGAAATTTGAAATATGTTATGTAAGGAAAACCGCTAGTATGACTCAAGTGAACAAATCGATTCATTCAATTAATTAATCGATTTGCAGTTGGCATTACAATTGGCCATCACTAAACCGTCTATGGTCGGGTCAGTGACTTGTTTGTTTAAAATGAGTTGAAACGAAGTTTTCGATTTACTAATCGATTACAGAAACTTGAATTGAATGAACCGAATGTTATTTTCCGTACAGCACTATGGAACCATAGACTGTTCATACATCTATAATTAAAACATAACCTTTTGACAACCATTTTTCAAATGCGATTTTCCGATGTTATTCAAATGAATATTGTTGGAAAAAATGGCGAGATATCAAGTCGAAATCTTCGAAATGTACGTGAAAGTATTACTTATTCAATTTATTGACCGATTGCTTTAGAATTTTAGCCAAACAAAACTGTTTACTTTTCGTATGTAATGGAATGTAACAGACTACGCATAATCCAATTACCTACTTATCTATTTACATTCCAATTACGCAAGCAGGCCGTGGGCAGAGCTGGCCTAAAAAATTGTCTTTACACGTACCGCCATTGATCGCTTAGCAACGTTTTCTTATGAAACATTCTATATCGAATTTGGCAAGAATATAGGGGTGTGGTTATTAATCATTCACAATAAATGTACGACTACGTAACTTAGAAATAAAAAGTCATAATTACATGCAACCATTTTCCCACTGGGTTGTCAGTGGTCTTAATATAAAATAACATTATAATATTATAGTTTCATTTTTTTTACTTAATTATGGTACAACGTTTTAGTTCTGCATTAAGGAGGCATTATTGCGAATGGAGAAGGCAATAATTTTGA
>NW_020653436.1:38148-51215 GCF_003589595.1 Hyposmocoma kahamanoa
CATTTTCTACAAAAGCGGAAGAAAGAAGAGCTATGTTTCATGGAACAATACCAATTCGATATTTTGAGGTCTATTTTCTGCAAAAGCGGAAGAAAGAAGAGCTATGCTTCATCGAACAGTAGCATTTCGATATTTTGAGGTCCATTTTCTGCAAAAACGGAAGAGAGAAGAGCTATGCTTCATCGAACAATAGCATTACGATATTTTGAGATCCATTTTGTGCAAAAGCGGAAAAAGGGCTATGCTTCATCGAACAATGGCAATTCGGTATTTTGAGGTCCAGTTTCTGCAAACGCGGAAGGAAGAAGGGCTATGCTTCATCAACTAATAGATTTCAGTTATTTTGAGGTCCATCATCTGCGAAAACAGAGTGAACAAGAACTATGCTTCATCAACTAGCAATATTTCGCAAGGCAGATCATTATTGTCATTCATTAGCTCTTTGGTACGTTGGCTTAAGAGCGAAATTCCCTCGTACTCACTAGGTTGCTGTAATTGTTTGTTATTGGCAGCCATCTGGTCTACTTTACGCGGACGACCGCGCTTGCCTTTGACTTTCTCGCCGGTTGTAGACTGAAACAATAATAATGAACCATTAACAAAACCAAAAAGAAAAGAAAATTGTACCAAACCACATGTTTACGGGCAATTTAAATAATCGGGTATTATTAATAGGGTCCGGTCATTATGTATAATGACTATTCACTAGTTTGGCCGGTCCGTATTAATAATGCGCTGACTGCCCATGATCCATTTGATTTATCAAATCATTAGAACCGAGCAGTATGAATGATACACATAAGGCCTTTGTAACCCATCTAAAGAGCTATCTACAGAGCAAAGCTTTTTATTCACTTAAAGCATACTTTTTAGAAAATAGTGCTTAAAAACGAATTACCAAGTTTATAATTTGTAAAGTATGTCAAATAGACAGACATAAGTGTATCAGGAATGAGACCTAAAATTCTGTTTAGTTTTTCTTTTGCTATTAATCATTCTTAATTTTATTTAAATAATGTAGTAATCATTTTTAATTTTATTTTAATAATGTATATATTTTAGTAAAGTAAGGATATAGGGCCCTCAGAATGTTGCAGTGCCCCCACGGGGTGTTACATGTCAAGTACCATTAGTATAAGAATACCTTTTATATAACCATGTAACTTGCAAATAAAGAATATGATTCCCTATTTCCCGCGGGCAACATCCTAACCTAGCCTAACCTGACCAAAACGCTATAGATACTTTATTCTATTACTTTGAACAAGACAGAGTGGTCATTACTAATACTGACCGGGAAAAGTACAGTTTTTATTGCAATGCCCATTTGATGCGTGCTATATTAATACAGACCGGTCATTATTCATTAGATAGATTAGAGCTTATCAAAATTGCCCATAACGTGTATTACACCGCTATACTGGTGTTATTGTCTGGAACATTATTTATTAAGCCCCTAGTTCTGTGATTATTAAACACAGAATTTTATTTTTTATCGAGTTCTTAGGTTTTCGCGATTGTTACACATAGGAAATGAAACTATTTTTCCGGATTTAAATCGCGCATATTTGTTTTTTCAAACAAACCGACGTTTCGGGCCCTTTACAGGTCCCATGGTTACGGTTGACTGAGGTAGTACAGTCTTCAACCAGTTATGTCTAATATTAATGCAAATTTTTTTTTCAATTAATAATTTCAATTATTTTTTTTTTTTTTCAAAAAATCTCAGTTATACTTTTGATCAAAAAGCGACATCGATTTTAATTGGGGTATCTGTAAAGACACCGGCCGCAGTGAATTTTTTCAAACATCTCTCACCAGATGTCGCTAGCGGCGACGAATATTATAAAAACTATTAGTTTTCATTAAATTTTGTTTTAGTTTTTTTTTTTGTTATTTTATTATTCTATCTATTTGTCTTTATTGTAAAATCCGTTAAACATAGTTTAATATTTTATTAGTTAAATATAATATGTATGTAAGTATATTTCTGCTCCTCGTAACATTATCTTTTTTGTTTACCGAATGCTGTGTATATGTAGTTGTAATTGGGTATCAGTGTTACAGTGCTATTCTAGAATATTTTTATATTATGCTGTATCTGATGTCTGTAACTGTACCAATAAAATAAAATAAAAAAATAAAAACACAAGTAAGAACAATGCTACTGTGCAGCAAGGTCGTGGGTTCTAGTCCCACCGGGTGAATCATTATATTGGGCGCGCTGTATCATAAATACTTACATCGGTTTTCTTGGTGCCAGGCGCACGTTTGGTATACTTTCGTTTGACGCGGGGCGTTGTATCGCCAGCAGATGACGACGCAGCAGAATCTGCAATTCCATTCATAATTTGAAATTGACTAGAATACACTTTCTAGAACTTACTAGAAAACACTATCATTATCACTTTTTATTTTCATGGCTCCATCATTATGAGAAATGATGATTTTGCCAATGTCACGGTTGAAAGAAAAAAAAACGAAACAAAAAAAAAATTCGCTGAGCTCTAATAGGACATTAACCGGTGTTGGTAAGTGGGACCACGGGAGTACTCAGTTGAGAATGTAAAACAAAAGACAACATTTACAAATATATGATATTTAAGTGGATAAATTTACATAGAGTAACAATATGGGGGGAGAACACTAAAGTTAAGAGGTTATTTATGTTAATGGGGCGGGGGAATTTTGGACAATGGAGTCACTATCAATACAAACGCCACCGTTTGTATTGACATTTGATATCAATTGGCAGATTTTTTTTTATTTCAGACAGAGAGAGATTGGATTTTAAGCCGGATTCAATGACGGCTGCAAAGTTGAAAATCTTATAATTCTTTCCCGTAATTCTGCTCTGTTGCTTTCAAAACATTATTTCGGCACTATTACATATAGATTATACATATTTTTAGTTCACGATAATATGTTAATGAATTTTATTGACAAAAGGGGAAGTTCCCTTGAAAGTTAGTATTGATAAACAGAATCCATCCGAATTGAGAAGGTCTCTATAGAAATAGTATTAATGAATAGAATCTACCCGAATTGGGGGTGTCTCCATGGTTAAGTCGCCTTCAAATTAGACGTTTGTAGAAGCGTTACAGTGGCGTAACTGTAGTAGTGCTTCAGTAATTTTTAATTTGATAATTGTGACTGCAAAAGTTGCGCATGCGCATGCACGATAGTGGCGTTGCAACTGCGCTTCCAAATATTGTATATAAACGTCTACTTTGTAGGAGCCCTAATTGTTGGTATTGATGAGTAACATCAACCTAAATTCAATGAGTCTCCATAGTAAAAGTTAATATTGATGGGTACAATCAACTCCAATTTAAAAGGGTGTCCATTTCAAAAAGTTAATATTGACGGACAGAGACAATCCGAATTTAAGGGGGTCTATATAGTAAAAAGTTGGTATTGATGGATAGAATAATCCCCCTAAAATATCATTAAATAAAAAAGGCATTCTTTATTTCCAGTGTGTGTAAAAAAATAATTTAAAGTTTCATGGTTTCCATGAAACTCAATAACTTAAAATAATTTTTTTTTTTTTTTTTTTAATAATAACGCACACACTCAACATAGCCCCGCACTAGGGAAACCCTGTGTCGCGGGTGCCATGGACACACACATAGACAACCACAAATTACACCCAAACTCACGAGAGAAATAAATGTAGGCCATACAAATATTTCTCCCGGCCCGGGAATCGAACCCGGGGACCTCTGCGTGGCAGTCCGGTATGGTAACCGTTCGGCCACAGAGGCAGTTTGATTGAATTCAAACCTAATAATGCTGTCTTTCGTAAGGAAAAGCAAATAAATCGCTTTTATTGCTTAAAAATTTTCAGCGTTTCAGACGCATTCTTACCTCAAGACGTCTTCTTTAGCAAGAGTCAACCTAACTTATAATTTTGACGGAAAAATGTTGACATAGTTCAATGTTACTGTTATAAAAATTAGTCCAGGAATCTTTGGTATATCATATCATATATAAAAATTACGTATTTTTATTTAATAAACCAGATGCTATAAACTAAACGCAAACAATTTTTTTCTTCACCTGGAAAGTTGTCAAAGTTGAGATAGTACCGACTGCCAGTTCACAGTCGATATGCTGAGCCAACGCCCATTCACTGTCATAACAATAATGTTATGATTTTATGATTAATATATATTTTTGTCATATTAGTGAATAAAGCGTCCATCTATCTATTTAACCAAGTTGTTCTAAACTACTTTAAGTAAGTACTTTAAGGTCATATTCAGTACATGAAAGTCTAATATTTTTTTACCATTGGGGCCAATTCGCAAAAATATGTTTTTCATAGAAAATTTTCATGTCTACTCGAAGAAAATATATAGGTCAGTAATTTGTTTTTTATTGCTATATTATATAGGAAGAACTCATACTTCGGCCATGTCAAAAAGAGCGAAAAGCACAAATTACTCAAGCTTATCATCCGGGTCAAAATCGGAAAGTAAGTGTTTTTGTTTATGACATCAAGAGACGGGACGAACAAGTCGTGCGCCTGGTGGTAAGCGACACGCCTACCCATAACAGTTGCAGTGCCACTCAGAACATTAAGTTGCAAACTTCTGAGGGGCACTGCCACTGCGCCCGTCACCCTAGGACATAGGTTGACAAGTCCCATGTGCCTGTAGATTCACCAGCACCCTTCAAAACCGGAACGCAGTAATGCTCACATAACTGCTCTAACTTTCACATGGAGTTCTACTGCTGCTAAGAGGCGGTAAGGGCCGGTCGGCGCAGGTCGGGTCCTGCGCCCGCTCGTCGTGTGTTGTCGTACATATACATACACGGAATTACAACCGCATTGCTCACAACCTGACACGCGCCACGCTTTAACACGTTTTGATACGTCTCGGATACAAATACATGACACGACATTGCTAAAGCTTTCTGCACACCGAGCCCGCCGACCCGGCGACATAGCCCGGGTCGGAGTCGGCGGTCTTGTGTCTAGAATCATGTCACAGGACTAGATTAGAAATAAGGTCACCGACACCAACCAAAACGGGCTGTGCCGCCGGGTAGAAAGCTTAACAGTAGCATTTTGTTGTTCCAATTAAAATTATAAATATCGAGACATTTTATTACCAAGATAAATGATAATTAAATTATCAAGGTGTATTTATAAAGATAATTGTTAATTAAATTATCAAGGTAAATTTATCAAAACAGTAATGGTGATAACTATAATGATAATTATCACTTTGAGCACTGTTTTAACCCGTATTGTTTCTTCGATGCAATTCAAAATATGGCCCACCTCACATCGCACCCTGCGTCTTAACACCTGCACGCTTGATGCAGTCAGAGTGGCCGAGTTCTGGGCCGCAACAATATGAAAAGCAAACTACGTAATACCATTATTCCGTCAAATTTGTAAGTTGTGTAAATTCGTAGTAAATAGGGCTTTCTTTTTGGGGTACGACATCGTACATGACGCTGAAAATTTTTAGCTGTCCGAGCGTTGGTTTTGAAATATTTCTTATAGTAATATACATACATGCACTGCTTTCTTTTTACATTAAGTACATGCACTGCTTTTTATTATTCACACTACTAATTGTATACTAAATTTTTTTACTAAAATAGACCACTTACTTACTAGCTACAATTGTAAAAAAATAATCACCTAACGCATGCCCTAAAATAAAAACATAACTACCTACATAATTATACATAATTCATATGTCCTTTTCAAAAATAAAATATTTTTAGTAAAAAAAAAATAGAAAAACATTTAAAAAATAACTTTAATGCAAATCCATACAAATAAATTTACGCGCATAATTTAACAATGTTTAAATAAAATAATTAAAATATCGTCCTTTGCTTTTCTAACTGTAATAACTGACATTTTTGTATGTAGCACAATCTTACTCAGCATTTTTTTTTCATGACACTAAGTGACTGGACTAACCAGTCATGGGCCTGTTGGTAAGCGACACGCCTGTCCATAACAGTTGCAATGCCACTCAGAGCTTTAAATCACAGAGATTTAGGTGCAGTCACATTGCGCCCGTCACCCTGAGAAATTAGTGGACAAGTCCCATGTGCCTGTAACTTACCAGCATCCTTACATTTCAAAACCTATGCGCAGTAATGCTCACATTACTGCTTAGCAGTAGAAATCAGTAAGGTGGTAAGTACTTCCCAGGACGAAATCTCGCAAGGAGCTCTACTGTTACTTAAAACTGAACAGAGGCTCGATCGACTCCCGTTCCAAACAATTAACATGAACATTAACATGACTTACATGATTAACATGAATATTACTCCATCAAATTAAGACGCATGATGCGAATGAAGCATACTTGGCATTGTCTTTGGATTTGGTCGTATTGCTTATTTGACAAGTACGGAAGTAGACCAGGCTTACTGTAAGTGTTTATAATCCTAAACGCGCGGTGCCGCGTTTGTCAAATCCATAGAGTATATAACCAGAAATAGAGACGAAATGTCATTCAATTTGTTTGAAAACTATTCTGCCATAACATTACGATGACAACTGCGCTCCGATTGGCCAGCCCGAATTCGAAACAATTGACGGGTGTCGTCAAATTGTTTCACTTCAAATCGACTAAGTTAAACACTTGAGCTATAATGGTCAAAATTTGCAAAATTACTTATTGAATATTTCATTGGCGATGAAATGTGGTTCCGTTTGTTTTTGTAATTAGATGTTTTGCTGTTTTTCCCACACCACCGAATAGTACAGCACGCCATTGTTAGAGTTATTATTTATTACAATAAAGACAGAATATTTTTTGGCATATACGGAGAGGTACACACAGGTCAGTCTATATTTCAGTGCAAACGAGAGTTGATATTTATAAGTGATGTATGTATAACTCATGAGTTACCATAAATGTAACTCCCTTATTTCGTCTTTATTTCTGGTTATATACTCGATGGTCAAATCGCACGTTAAATTTTTATACATTTTTTGGAGTACACTGTTTTGTATCGAGGATTTTTTTTAATTCAGATTTACAGTTTTGAAAATTACGCTTACATTCCCTCCAACCATTTATTTTACTGTTGACAGCTCATTTACTAATCCATTAGTGATGTCCTAATTCGATTTCGTATAACAATCGATTTCATAAAATTTTCCCAAAAAACATCTCAGAAGTCGAAAAGCGACATCTGCATCAATTGTAATACCTGTAAAGGTATCGGCTGCCGTGAGAAGGTTATTAAAAAATCTCTCACTAGATGTCACTAGTGGCGACTAATGCCGAAAGCCAGTACAAAGATCTATAACAAAAACACATGGGAGAATTTCGCCGACTCGGTAACTGGACCCGTAGCTCAGATGGTTAAAGCAATGCAACGGTGCAGCATGGACGTGGTTGCAAGTCCCACCGGGTCGACGAAAATTGCGACCTCGGTGGATATGTCTGTTTGTCAATAATTAAGAAACTTCACGCTTATGTCAAAAGTATAGAAATGGTTGGACGAAGTATAACGCCAGTTAAAACGGCCAGTCAGAAGAAGGACGACATGTAAATATTTTAACAAAAAATATTACGAAAAAAGTAATTTAAACAAAAAATTCTCAACACCATTCTACCAATCACCAAGAACATAATAAAAAAACATGCATTTGCTTGATTATCTTTACCTTTTCTTCTAATAAATTTGGTGTTCCGTCTTACAAGAATTTTCTTATCACCCACAACTTTGGTCACCTTACGCAATTTTGCGTTTTTCGCGGGCAATTTCCCTGGCATTTTTGTGGGCAATTTCCCTTGCATTTTAACGGGCAATTTCCCTTGCAATTTCGTAGGTAATTTCCTTATTCTTTGCCCAGTGGGTTTTTTAACGGTTATTGGTATTTTTGTCCGAGTAACTTTGGTTGATATTTTCGTTTTGACGGTTTTCGCTAAATGGAAATACATTTATGATACATGATAGTTTTTTTTGTTATGTATGATAATGAAGTAGAGAAAGCAGTGTTAGTGGGACACTCTGTGGTAAAAAAAATGCTCAGAGAATCTTTCAACAAACGTTATATAAAATGGCAACACTGAGACGTAGGAAACATCAACGCATAATGACGATATCGATGACCCAACCACTGTTGCCAGATTAGACGATTTTTCGCCATTAAAGCTACTTTGAGGGGTCGCGCGGCGACTAAAAAAGTGGTCGTTGTGGTATTTAGGTTATGTTTGAAATAGGAAAAGGCGATTTTAGGCTACTTAATAAAATGTTTGGGGAATTACAAATTTTATTGGGGATTTTGTGGGGAATGGAGTTGTAAAATAACTCATTTGGGGGTTTGAGTATTTCGACGTGTGGGGAATTGCTGCCGGACATTGAAGAATATGAACTTTTGTTACCCCAGTTCCCCAATGTCCGGCAGCAAGCATTATTGTAAAATTGTTTTTCCTGTCGCGTCTACCCTGTTCTCATATCCCAAATCTTATCGTTTCACGACAGCTGTCTTATCTTCTGCTAATAAGAGACAAAAATAAATTAATCCTGGGTAACCTATCACAAACTAGAATTAATTTTTTCCGAAATACCGTTTGTTCGAATTTTCATTAACCCGAAAACCGAATTATAACGAAACCGTTGTTTTTTCAGGATATGTTGTATGTTTATCACAGACACGATTAGGTTCAGTAAGGTTAGGTTTAAAAGAAAAAACATTTTCCTCTCAAAATTACTTTCGATGTTATGAAAATTTCAGCAAACGTTATTTCTGGAAAATGTCACTTCGAACTTCTAATAGGTAACCTAAAGCGTGACATCATTAGCGGCTGCGACACACACACATTTTTATTGTGACAATGACGTGTCAAAATATCGTGAACGACAGTTCATCGTGTTGTTACATGTGTGAACAATTTCATTTAAATATACAAGCCACGACACTTTAAACTGCACGACTATCTGCCGACACGTTACATGAGTATGCGATGTTCGTCATGCGTTGCAAAACTATTTTCATGATTCTGTGAGCATTTTTGTATGACTAAATTCTTTTTCACACCATTGTTAAGTGCCGTGTAGTCAATTGAAAGATTTTTAACTGAGGACTAGAGTACGAGGAAAAGTGAACTTTAGCCGACTTCACGATCTAATTTCGGTGTCAATTTTCATGAAAGCATGAACCTATAACTCCATACTACAGATTTTAACTCTGAAAAAGGTAAAAACTCCGTTTTATATCTATAGTCAGCCTTTTTTGAAGACGGAGTAAAATGACATTTGTAGGATTGCCAGTTGTCATAAAGATTAAATAGTTACGTAGTTGTTGTCGATAGTTTTATCGATAGATTGTGAAAGACGATAAAATTTTGCCAAAAATTACTGAATGATGGCCTAGATGGAAAGTAGTTTTTATTATGTAAATGGCCGTAGATAGCAAATTAATACCTCTTTAATATGAAATATAAATAGTCAGTTTTTTCCTTGTAATATTATTCAAATTTGATCATGAGCTAAATGAACTTTGCCAAATATGCGTGTCAATAGATGGCATTGTGTGTTACAAACAAATGTATACATTAATGCTTCCTAATATGGGTAGATGGCGCTAATCTTAAACAAAATTAAAGAATAGCCGGCATTTTCCACAAAAACCAGTGCAATAAGCGCCACCTAGTTGATTTGTTTGTTATCACTAGAAATTAGAGTAACTTTGATAAATTGTAGTTCATAAATTATTTACAAAAATAGCTATTTGGTACTCGTCCCGACATCTAGTGTAAAAATAGGTACCAAATACCCGACGTTGTCTTGTACCGCTATTAGCAATACTTTTGAGTCATTGGTCCATGCTGAAAATAAGACCGGTATTCCGTTCCTTTGCCGTATAGTTAAGGAAGGAGGAAGCAAAGCGTTTCGTGCGAACGGGTGGTATATCAATGGGATGAATTGTTCCGTACCTTCTAGTCGACCGAAGGAGGAACGGTGAAGGCTTAAGATTCTATAGTCTGTCTTTTTGAAAATGGAGTAAAATGACATTTTATTGCGCAAGTGTTGCCGGCTTGTAAACAGCTACTGATTGCGGACGATAAATGTTTCACGGCCTGTCAACTGAATGTTGGTCGAACCTTTGCAATAAATAGCTGAATTTGTTTCATTTCAATAATCATCGCCTCATAATTAGTGCAACTGCTGGGCACTTTGTATAATATTACTTTGACTAGCACTGGCTATTTTCATGTTTATTCTTATAACATAAAGTGACTGGGCGAACAAGTCGTGCGCCTAATGGTAAGCTAACAGTTATAGTGCCACTCAGAGCTTTAAATTGCAAAGATCTGCGGAGCACTGCCTCTGCGCCCGTCACGCTGAGACATAAGTTAACAAGTCCCATGTGCCTGTAATTTCACCAGCACCCTTCAAAACCGGAACACAGTAATGCTGACATTACTGCTTGGCGGCAGAAATAGGTAAGGTGGCAGTACTTCCCTGGACGAATTCTTTCACAGGGAGCTTTACTGCTACTAAACGTTATACATGAAAATACATCCAAACTCATTGCATTAGTATCATTCAAAGTAATTTTGTACAAAAAAGTGGGTTCCACCATTTTTGCCTTGATAATCTCAAATATACCGTGACGTTAGTTGTTAAACAACGTATTTAATCTGTATAGCATGTCTTTGTTTAAGACGGAGTAAAATGACAGCTACTGATTGCAGTCGATAGATATTCTATCGGCTGTCTGCTGAATATTGATCACGCTTATGGAATAAAAAGCCGAACTTGTATCATTTGAATCATCCTCGACACATTATTCATTCAAGTAATGAGCACAAGTTAATTTCAATTGTCAATTTCTGTAAGTTGATACATACGTGCACAGTATTTAGAACTGTTTTTATGAAAAATACAAAAAGGGAGACATATTTTAAAGTTTTTCATTTTAATTCAATAATCAAATCCGGCAAAAAAGAAATGATCTCGATAGCTAACTGTCAAAATAAGAATAAAGAAGACACATAACACGTAACATTCGCAATTCAGTCATTTTTGGCAACATTTTATCTTTTTTGACAATCTATCGATAAAATCATCGACAACAAGTACATAACTATTCGAAATTTTGAAAAAGCTAGCAACCCTACAAATGTCATATTACTCCGTCTTCAAAAAAGACAGACTATAAATGGAACAGTTAGATCACTTGTTAAAAGTTAAAATGACATCTTTTAACTGACTACACGTTTAACCAAACCAGATTGTATTATTTACAAAAAAAACTCTTAACCAAATGAGTGAACAGAGTGATTATGTGACCGAAGCTTACGTACTTTTTGTGTTAACAATAAGTTCATAACTTACCACCAGTCGTACGCCTTCTATATTCTTTCTTTTCTTTTCTTTCTTGCGCTTCTGTAAAAAAGAGAACACATGAACGTCGGTGGTAATGTTTAAATCATCATATCAGGCGGAAGACGTCTATTGCAGAACATAGGCCTATGATATGAATGATACAGGTTGATAAAAATACCACTAACCATTTTAAAGGAGCATACTATACAATGGAAAAAAATACATATTCGGTTTTTATCGGTCTCAAGTTTTCGAAAAAAAAGGCGCGACGTGCTGGCGCCCCAAGCGTCTAGACAACTCGGCGCCGATTGCTCAATTTTATTTACTATTTTGAGGTAGCCACGCGTTAGAAATTATTGGGCAATATTAAATATATGTAATAAATATATATAATAATCTTATGCACAGGAAAAAAATGCCCAGTGATTTTTTTATCATGAAAAAGAAAATTGCACTGAAAAATAAAATAAAACTTTTTTTAAATGTAAGTGCCATAATTAGTCATACTATTTACTTCCTATCTATTAGCACAGTTAATGTAGAATATTATGACACCAAAACACCGAAGAAATTGATTAACTTGTAGTCGTGGTGTACAAAAACGTAAAATAAGGTGAAAATAATTAAATTTAAAGAAAAAAATACATCTTAAGTACTACATGGGATATATTTTTCTTTATATTTTTTTTGAACGTTCATAAGCTCTACTATAAGGCATTTCAGGATTATCCATTCTTTACCGGACACCCTGTATATTTTTATTTATGTGCAGCACAATGTCGTGTCAACGGGAGGTTACAGACTGTCGTTAGTAATTTCTTATTTAGCACTCTTAATACGCAATGTACCTTTCTCTCTGGCGCGCTTCCTGGCGATATACTCCGGGCTGGTCTTGTCTATTCTCGGTCGACCACGTTTGCGCTTCTCGCCCGTCGGCGTGCTGTCGTTCGACCGATTATTCATCACGGCCGCTGTGAAAAATAAACCGACTGCTTACTACAATAATTATAACTTTTTTATAAAAAGAAACAGACCTCAAAAATTTGAATCTATTTGCCAAGTTCTATTGAAATCGGTTAACGAAAAGTGCGCGATATCGGGCTCATCTACTAGTTTGTTTTTACAAATTTAAGAGCGGTTTCACACGGTGGCTTTTATCAGCGATGCAAACGAGTGACTACATTGCATCGAGTATATAACCAGAAATAGAGACGAAATAAGGGTCATATATTCCTGGTAACACATTAGCGATACAACTCTTATAAATATCAACTCCCGTTTGCACTGAATTAAAGACAGGCCAACTACTGACCTGTGCGTACGTCTCCGTATATTCCAAAAAATATTCTGTATTTATTGTAATAAAGATGATATCTCTAACAATGCCGTGCTGGTCTATTCGGTGGTGTGGGAAAAACAGCAAAACATCTAATTACAAAACAAACGCAATCACATTTCATCGGTAATTAAATATTAAATATGTAATTTTGCAATTTTCGTCCATTATAGCAAAGCTCAAGTTAACTGATCGATTTGAAGAAACAGTTGACGACACCCGTCAATTGTTTCGAACTCGGGCTGGCCAATCGGAGCGCAGTTGTCACAGTAATGATATGGCAGAATAGTTTTCAAATAAATTAATTGACATTTCGCCTCTATTTCTAGTTATATACTCGATGCTACATAGATACAAACGCGCGATTGCACCGATGCAATATCTAATATATACAAGATTTTAG
>NW_020653436.1:81215-122728 GCF_003589595.1 Hyposmocoma kahamanoa
AACAGCTTTAATGTAAAGCTTTAAGTTACTATTGTTATAACTAATTCTCAATTTACAGTGCTGGGGAATGGAATGGAAACGGGTATTTATAACTAAAGTGTAAATAATAATGAATTTTAGAGGTATTTATATATTTAGAGAATTCTCTGGAAGGCGCTTGACAAAATTTGGTTTATGATGCGCTTCATTCCCTTCCGCGGCTATGTAAATTGAGTTTAATGACAGTAAGACAGAGTTGGAGTTGGAGTAAACGCCTACTGTTTACGTATTGCATCTGATTCAATACTACAAATCTAGAAAACTCGGACCCACTTGGGATGTCGCTTGTGCTATAAGTTGGATTCAAATCCTAGAAAATACAAATAAGTATCGCTTGTACATCTAGAGATAAAATGATATTTCAGACAGTCATTTCTCAAATTTGGAACAGTCCCTGTGCTCTTGTTCTTCGTCCGATACCAAATTAGTAATGCTCGGCTAAATTTAAAGATGCATGTTGCGAATGAAGCTTCATACTTGGCATTATCTTTTAACTTAGGAAATGCAACTATTTTTCCGAATTTAAATAGCGTATATTAGTTTTTTCAAACAAACCAACGTTTCGGGCCCTTTACAGGTCCCATGGTCACAGTTGACTGAGGTGGTACAGTCATTAACCAGTTATGTCTAATATTAATGCAAACCACCCTATTTTTTCACTATAGTTACAAAAGTTATTAATTAAATACCTTATTTTTAATTTTACAAGGAAACATTCAAATTAATTAAAACATATTTATTAGTACTGCAGTCTTATGTCTGCTTGGGATTTTTTTCATCAGAGGAAATACTGGATCCCAAACTGGTGGTACGGAGAAACCATCTTCCCTGTTGAAATTAGGATGTTTTTTTTGTATTGCAGCATCCTTGGTAGATAACGGTTTTCTTTTGCAAGGACCTGGGGTTTGTCAAGCTTCATTGAATGTGTAGGTTTATCCATGACATGCTCGCAGACTGCAGATTGTTTACGCGACGGTGTTTGACAACAGCTATGTGTTCTTTGACGCGGGTACAAATACCTCGCTTCGTTTGTCCAATATGAGAGAGACTGCACTCACAGTCAAGCTTGTAAGTGTTTTCCTATGCGTAACAATCGCGAAAACCTAAGAACTCGATACGAGTATTGCTTATTTGACAGTAATTGTTTCGGAAGAGAACGTGAGTAGTGCGCAAGTGCTCTAAGGGTGCTATAGGGCTAGCATGACAGGGTGCACTTGTTCGAGAGCGACATGAAGCGCGGGTTCTTTTTGCGAGAATTGCAGTATTGTGCTCGCCCTACTGCTGAATGAGATGAGTCAACTTATGCCTCAGGGTAACGGGTGCAGTGGCAGCGCCCTTCAGATCTTTGCGATTTAAAACTCTGAGTGGCATTGGAATTGTTATGGACAGGCGTGTCGCTTGCCATCAGGCGCACAACTTGTTCACCCAGTCACTCGGTATCATTACAAAAAAGTCAAGTTACATTTAAACTGTGTCGCCATTATATTTAATTTTAAGAAACTGACTTCTACTAGTGTATAGAATATAATCATTTATTTCATATTACCAATGCTACAGAATTACTATCTAAAATGTAATTTTAACTATTTGTTAGTGTATTTTTCTAAAAATACCCTTGATATTGCTTCTTTATGGAGCAATCTCTGATTAACAAATTGACTGTTATTATAGATGTTGAATGTAATGTAATAGGCTGTCTTTTTTGAAGACGTAGTGAAATTATAATTTATTGCGTAAAAGTGTTGCTCGCTTGCGAGCAGCTAGTGATTGCAGTTGATAAATATTCTATCGACTATCGACTGAACATTGGTAACGCTTATGGAATAAATAGCCGAACTTATTTCATTTGAATAATGATTCAAATTTATCCTTCAATTACTGAGCACAAGTTAATTTGAATTGCCAATTTTTGTAAGTTGATACATACATACACTGTATTTATGAACTATGTTTATGAAAAATACAAAGAGGAGACACATTTTAAGGGATTTCATTTTAATTAAATGTAGATAATCAAATCCGGCTATTATTGTTAAAATGTATATGAATCAAAATTGATTTCCATACTAGAAGGTCAACGAAGGCAGTAACGTAATTAGTCATCATTAGAACGTCGTAACATTCACAATTCAGTAATTTTTGGCAAAATTGAATATTCTTTCACAATCTATCGATAAAATTATCGACAACAACTACATAACTATTTAAAATGTCTGAATTTTGTCAAAAATATTTTTGACATTTTATTGATTACCAATTGTGTTATTGCCTTGTTCATTCTTATTTTGACAGTTGGCCTACTAGTGTTGAAATAAATTTTTATTCATACATACATATACTTCACACCTTTTTCCCATCGGGGTAAACAGAGACAACAGTCTTCCACTTGCTACGGTCCTGACACACATCTTTCACTTCATCAACACTCATCAGTGCTTTTATACACGCTCGTCGGTTTAGGGTACTCTTGGTCTGGCCCTTTAGGATGGCCTCAATTTGGTCATGGTATGTTCGCCTTGGCCGGCCCATACCAACTTGACCGCTCCGTCCGAACCATCTAAGCATCCCTTTCTCTATCTTTGCCACTATATCTTCTTTTATTCATATGCATTTTAACAAGAACAGGTGGATTTGATTATCTATATTGAATTTAAATGAAAAACATTTCAAAATATGTTTCCTTTTTCTATTTTTAACGGACATAGTTCTAAATGCAATTCATAGGTATATGTGTGAATTTACAAAAATTGACAATTCAAATGACCCCGTGTTAAGCGGTTGGACGAATAACGGACCGATGATGATTCAAAACAAATAACTTCGGTTATTTATTGCATAAACGTGACCAACACTCAGTCGATAGTCGATGGAATATTTGTCGACTGCAATCACTAGCACTTACACAAAGAACTGTCATTTTATTCCATTTTCAAAAAAGACAAGACTATAGTCACAATTTATTTTATATAAGAACAAATTAAATAAATAAATGCTTTATTATTGTAAACTGGACTATTATTTTTAACAGAAAAATCATCCCTTTAAATAATAATAATGTTTATTTCTCAAAATAGTTCACAACGTAATAATGAAGTCCCTGATTCCTGAGCTGTGGCGGCGGGGCCGCGGGGGAAGAGACGTGTCGGTGTGTCGTTGCCGCTCGTCCTATCCTCCGCGGTCGAACGTGGGCGGTTGGCCCGTGGTGGGCGCTCCAAGGGACTCTCTTCGGAGAGTCCGCGCGGAAGCGCGTTAGGTGTTGCGGCGGAGCCTGTCATCAGATCCGCCGCGGGGGCTGGGGGAGCAGCCACTGAACTTCACAGTTGAGTGGATGCTGTCCTGGCCCCCCATGGCCCCTGGGTAGCGGACTCGGGGGAGTTCGTTGCCCAGCATAAAGGGGCCCGGGATGGAAGGCTCGTCTGGTGTTCGGCGAGCCTCACATTCGGAGTCGGGGGACCGATGTGTCTCCCTTCTCGAGGAGGGGCTGCGCAGGGCGCGGCCAGCCGCTGGTGGGGGCGCGGACGAGTGCAACAGCGTACCCGTACCCCCACCTACAGCGGAGAAGAGGAACACTCCGGGGGTTTGGTGCGGTCGGGCTGCTCCCCTTCAGGGTTCAGCCCAGTCCCACATAACCCCGGCTCTGCCCCCGCGGGGCCGGGGTATCTGTAAGCAGATTCCCCCGGATTAACAAAAAAAAAAAGGTATAATCTGTGTGACAGGAGTCAGTGCCCTCCCCAAATTTTGACAAGGCTTATTCTATTTTATGAGAAATAAAGACAGTGATAGAATTTATTCTAAGATTATTACTGTTTCTAATAATTATTATAGGTTAGATACATTTTAATATGCAAATTGTGATAAATATGGCTGCATGAGTGAATATGTGTGTGTTGTGTGTGACAGAACTAAATGATAATGGGTAACCACAAGAAAATTAAACCTTAAGAATTCTAACGCAAAGTACCCAAACTGACACCGAAGTGACATCAATTATGTAGTAGTACTTACGGTTAGTTAATCAACCGGTACAGAACTAAACAAGATCTATTAGCAAAGTTGGTGCTTAGACGAAGTTTAATTGAACTATTGTTATGTACCGTGTAAGTTTCGCCATGTGGGGTTTATAAGAAGTCCTCGCGAACAATAATTTAAAGCCGCGATAAAGTAGGGCGAGGTAAATCCGCGGAGCGCGGTCCATGGACCTCCATCCCCTAAAACTGCAATGGCGCTGAAGTAGCTTAAATGCCTCTAGGATTATCCGTGTCGTACTGTTGTTATTGTTTACTACGGTAATTATTTGTTTTTGTTAGTGTTATGTATTTTAACAACGTAGACGTGACTAAATGATAAATGTACTTTTTAGGTACGAGTCTTACTTAAAAAGAAGATTTTTACGAACCAGACGCAACTTTGTTTCAACATAATCTTGGTGTTTGTATTAAAAAGTTGATACCAAGTAGCTATCGCAGAATTTTGTGGAAGTTTAAAAAGCTATTCTCATATTATTGTAGTCTCAAAGTTGTGTAAGCGTTTGTTTGCAAGTTTTTGGGCATCTCGTTGTTTCCGAGACCAACGTTACCGGTGATTCACTGAACCAACGTTTACCTCGTTACAACGTTACGTCGCCAGGTTTACCTCTAGTCAGGGTTGGCAAATGAAAATGAAGGATATTTTAACATTCACGTTTTTAGCGTTTTTTTACGAAATGATTCAAATGTAAATTTATTAAATACCACCGAAATACGGCCCAACGGTTTGCACTGTAAGCGATGCACGGGGACATTCCGGGTTCGATTCCCGGTAGGAGCAAGTTGGGAAATGAAGTTTTCTTAATGTCCTGGACCAATATCCTGGTCGACTTAGAAATAATCCCTTTATTTAGTAGAAGTTAAATTCTATATTGCATTGCACCTTTTTAGTTCGCGCTACTCAACTCACAGCAGCTGTCAGTATTTCAAAGAAATATACCTTATTGTTCTGAAGTTAGTAACAGTAGACCTATTTCTGCCGCCAAGCAGTAATGTAAGCATTACTGCGTTCCGATTTGGAAGGGTAAGGGTGCTGGTTGTGGAATCCAGAGCCATGTCGTCTTTCCATACATCTTTATCTAACACGTCTTCAATTTCGTAATATGACATTTCAATTAAAATATTTTTAATGCAGGTTGTATGCTCCGGAATCTTATTGTAGAAACCATTGACTTACAAATAAATGGACGACGGGTCTAATACAAAAACCACGAAAAAAATGTCCCAAGTCAACCTATTTAAACGTAGTGACATGTAAAGGAATATGAAAAAGCTAAAACGTTGAATTTAAATTGTAATGTCATCGCAGTACTGTCTAATTTTGCTTGCTTCGCTGTCAGTCGAGCAAATGAATACTAAAGCGTGAATGACGCTGTGTATACGATTTTAACGCCTTATAAGTTCGGACACTTTTTAGCGCGGACCCGACGTCCATATAATTGTAAGTCAATGGTAGAAACGTATACAGTTCCCCGTAAGAGCCGTTTATATCGGTTACACGAAATCGTGGTACCACGAGTTTGAACTTAGCTCTAAGGTTATATGGATATTTTATTTCTTAATAAAATTTTGTATATTTTTAGGGGTATAAAAGATATTTGAATAAATGTATTGTGATGCCGCAGTAAACATTACCAGTCTCTTTAACCTGTTTTCTGAGAGAATCCCGAGAACCTGAACGGTACACAAAACGAATCGTTCGTAGCATCGAACCCGCCAAATGTGATAAAAAATCGCCTATAATTTTACTATAGGTACTGATCGAAAGCCTCGATGACAAGGGATTGTTTTCTTTCAAATAACATAGCACCTTGAATAAAAGGAAGACATTTAGAATTTAATTTGAAATTTTGTTCAGGCGTTCTAGGCCATTGAGGCGCTCATAATAAGTTACATTATTATTTGAAAGTATTACATACTTTAGTTCAATACTGTTAGTTAATATTTGAACAAGTAAAAATATTAAGACTTGAAAAAGGACGAGGTTCTTAATCACAGACCATTCCAATCATGGAATCAGTACATCAGTATATACAAATGCAAGGGCGACGTGAAGTGTGTAATTATTAGCTTTACTAACATATAAAAACAAAATTTTTACTAACAAAATATGAACATTAGTTTGTTAGTAAGATTATTATTATTACGTGAAATGTGTAGAAAAAACATGGATGAAAAGTAAAAAAAACGGGGCAGCAAATAAAACACAAAATTTCTTTATTTATTTTTTATTCCGCATTCTTACATACTACATCATATGTATGTACTATCGCTATATTTATGCCTATTGGTAGGTAGGTACAGAGTATATTGATTTATGACTATTTATAACTTTCTCGATTAATCTCTTTTCTTCTAAACAGAATAAAACAGTCAAAATCAACAAGAGTAGAAGTTTTTAAGGGAAAATACGTACTTTTTTTAAATTAACACTGTCATGTAGCTGTCTTTTAATAATTGCAATGTAATCAACAATTGTATTTTTCAGAATTTCACATTTCACGATTGTGCATTTCACACTTTACATTTCATAGTTGTATTTTTCATACATTCACATTTCAAATTTGTGTATATAATTATAATAATGGTGGTAAAATCAAACAATCAAAGTCGTTTCCTTGTTTATTAGATGTGACCAGTTATTAATAATATCATTTGATTACTAACTGGTAACTAAAATCTGTTGGTTTTTACCACTAAACTTTGGATTTCACAATTTTCCGTCCTTACAGTTAAATCTATTACTGAAAACAAATTTGTCAATCTGTTTTGGGAAAAACTCGGTTTCTTTTGAATAGTGTATTGTAGTTGTGAAATTCTTTACAAAAATACGAATTTTCCCTCACAAAAAGCTTCAATAACGGCCGTACCTAATTATAACAAAAGAAGAAAGTTTTCAAAAAACTTAATATAACGCTTTCAAAATGTACAAAGTCCAAGCACAATACTTAAGAATAATTAATAATCTATTATTTTCATTTTTAAAATCTATGATTTTTCTTTGTAACTAAGTTTTACTCGAGGTTTCTTGTTAACTAAGATAAGAAGGTAGAAAACTAAGTGAAAACGGGGTACAAAAATAACATATTCACTACGAGATGACTTTTTGTCCTTATACTCTTTTTAGGTTTGACAAAAAGCTGGAAAAGGGTAATAAGTTGGAGCCAGAAGATTGACTGACCAAGAAATTTTATTAAGGGTGGGAGCCCACTCGTCTGCACGCTTCACCATAGCGTTCATTGTGGAACATCTAATCACTAACAGCTGATTTGTTATTAAAACTGAGAGTGTGATTGCCTCGTTTGCTGTAATATAAGTCTAGTACGGACTACAGTTTCTTCACAAAGGTTATTACATTTAAAACTGTCTTTATCATGGACGTTTGCACGCTATTTCATATTATGCATCAAGGAGAGCGTGTGATGGAATTACACGATTTAATTCCGCCTTCCCCTTTCCATCATCGGGGGACTAGATGTAGGATTTCCACCCCTATGTTGTGGCTATTCCAAAGAATCACACGAAGCATTACGCTTCCACACTTATATGGCGAACGGCTATGGAGTCCACTCCATCCATTCCAGGAATTCCAATTCCTTGCCTGTGGACTTGAACGTTATAACTTGGGCATTTTCAAGGCGAGAGTGAATAGGCATTATTTAGGTGAGCATACTCCATCGTAGATCTCATCGTCACTTTTCATCAGGTGAGATGGAGGTCAAATGCACACTTAAATTTGTTGTAAAACTGTACCTGGTACTGTTTTCATTGTGGCAATCTATTTTACTGTAGCCAATTTTAAAATGGGAAAGGCGGTATTCTCGGGCAATGGCGTAGTCCGCCGGGATTACGTACTCAAGCACTGTATGATACAGAAATCCAACGACCTCAAGCTGTTAACGAGGAATTGATTTACGCTGGAGTTAATTTATTTGAGGAGATTATAATAGGGATTATTTCAATGGAGGTCACACCCCATAAGACGATCACTTCGTGTGCCATCGAAATACCTCTGACGTTTCTCAGTTTCGATTTTCACGAGACCTTTATCACGTGGGATGGTAATGTCTACACGAAATATTCGTGATGTTGAGTCGGTCAAAATAGATTTTGGTTTTCGAATATCGTCTCCGTTGAATAAGGAAAACTCTACTGCATATTTTAAAGCGAGCTCTTAATACAAAATTTCAGCTGGTTGTTTGTCTGTGTAAATACTCAGAGTTAGCAAGAGCGGAAGAACCTTAAACTATATGCCATTACAATTTCAAATGGTGTACCATCAGCACGCTTGATACTGAAGTGTGTTAACAGGTGGGCTTGCACCTTAGTGCTGCTTTTTAAGCGGCTTTTGAAGTAATGGCAATGAGAACCTTGTCTTTCAGGGAGAGAACGTTTTAATAGCAAGCATGAATCCTGTAAGGATCGACCTTGAATAGAATACGGTACTGGTTACGGTACGGTACGGTACAGGTACGGTACGGTACAGTTTTGAAATGTGATATCGAGAAAAATGAAATTTTGTAGTCAGTGTGCCAAAGTTTATGTCCTTAACAGTAGACTTGTCAGGGCTTGTCAGGGCTTTACCATGACTTTGATAGTGCATATCGCCGTGAAAGCATCTTGACGAGCACCACGTTTCATGGAGAGCACTTAAGAGTAGTTATACCATGAGGTATTGAGGTATTAGGTAGAGGCTTTTCCCGAACTAATACGGTTCATTTTGCTTGGGTCAAAAATTATCATTTCAGATAATTTTTTTTCTAACGAATTTAAAGCCTTTAAAATTTGTTCAGTTAATATTAAAAAAATCATTGGTATAATGTAAAATACCTATAGCAGTTTTCTTATATAATTTCGAGGTAAGTTTGCTGTTCTATTCTATCGTGACAATTTTTAGGACTCGTGTTTTGAGAGACAGGGTTCTACATTGCTGGCTGATCCAGAATGGAGTTTTTGTACGTATATTTTGTATTTCTGTAATTTGTGATGGTGGAAATAATTAAATTAGTTTTAGGAGCTATGCAGTGAGTGATTTTAACAGTGGCACTGCGCCCGGTGTGCGGCGCTCGTTAGTTTAAAATTACAACCAGATTTTTTTGTCAAACTTATTGTAAGTGACATTGTCACCCTAAAGGATTTGGTTTTAATACACACCTCATGTACATCGTACAATATTATGATATAAATATTATATAGTCGCGTAGGGTTCAATAAAATATACAAAAAAGGGAGGATTAAAAATCACTAACATCATCGTGGTCGATTCTTTTTTAAGTTCGAAAAATCACATTCAAGTTTTTTATTTGATTGTTTTTTTTTGTTTAAATTAAAAGCTCAGATTTCTTTCTCTACTACCAAAACACAAAAGTGTGCGTTAAAAGTCTACATTTAAAACAGAATGAGGTTTTTGAGCGTAAAACAAAACATCTAAGTATACTAGTAGACAACACTTATGGACGGCAGAAAAATAGGAGGGGAAAACCGAAAAACAACAAAAAGTG
The DNA here is from genome assembly GCF_003589595.1 of Hyposmocoma kahamanoa. Lineage (NCBI taxonomy): Eukaryota > Metazoa > Arthropoda > Insecta > Lepidoptera > Cosmopterigidae > Hyposmocoma > Hyposmocoma kahamanoa. The sequence continues at coordinate 90,781 of NW_020653436.1, forward strand.
CGATTTTTTTATACAAATATTTGAGATTTTTAAAATCTTGTTTTTAAAACAGTTACATTTAAGAAAGGAAAGATTAAAGATAATTATCTTTATCTTTTAAAATTGTACTAGCGGTACGTAAAATAAAAGATCTACTACACACCCTATTGAGAATATTATTGCTGTGAATTATTGCCTGTTTTGAATAAAAATCGATTTATCTTAATATAAGAACACTATCTTTTAAATAAAGAAAACCTCTTCACATCCCTTCCATTTAAAAAGATATTTTTGATAAAAGTTATCTTTCAAACATCGATTTTTATCCCAAACATTTTTTAATACATAACACTTTTTATAATATTGCTAATGAACGACACAAAGTAAAAAAAGAGCATTACAATAAGTTTTACAACAATTCTACAAAAACAAAAATATCAAGTTCATGGATTAAAATCCATTTTTACATATTTCGAAAAATATTTTTTTTTCGTGTACAAAAAACAATACTCAAGCGCGACTTTTATTCTGGGAAACGTTCATTTAACACTACAACACATAAAATTCTAGCATTTTCTATAAATAAAAAGATCTACTAGACTTCAAGGAAATTAATACACTGAACATCTACTCACGACTACTATTCTATAGTTATTACAGCCTTGAATTTGAAAGTTTATAAATGAAAAATATCTACAATAAATGAAGTTTGCAATAAACAAATGAAGGAAAGAAAATGAATGGAGGAAAGGCTACAAAACCCACATATATGTTTTAAAATGGTGTCACAAAAAGTTATAGTAAAATTTTAAAAAAAGTAGACGATATTTTGTCTATGTGATCGCCATTTTTATTTTTATTATGCCAGAAAACCACACTTGGTTTTAAATTACGAAATTTCCTGTACCATGAATATCAGAACATCGAAATTACATCTGAAGAACCAATTTAGAAAAATTCGAGACGTCCTCATTTCCACGATTTTGGAGAATCCAGCTGAAGGCTATGTATAACAGGTAAAGAACTAATTTAACAAAGAAAAATATATGAAAGCTTTAAATCGCAAAGCTCTGAGGGGCACTGCCACTATTCCCGTCACCCTGAGACAGTAATGTTAACAAGTCTCATGTGCATGCAGTTTCACTGGCACCTTATGAAACCGGATCTATAAAATAGGTAAGGTGGATTAGTATCCACCTAAACGTTCCACTTAAAAGGAAAGTTCCTGGACGAAAAAACTCTACTACTATTAAAATTGTATTCTTGTGCGATTGTGCTATATTGACATGGGCTTGATCTACCGACTCTCAAGCAGAGGCAGTGGGTTCCTATCCCTATCGCCCCTCTGAGTTTCTCGGTATTTATGTACGAAATTTAATTTGTAATTTACCATGAGTTTTTGGTGAAGGAAAACATCGTAAGAAACCTGTTCGTCGAAAAAGACAACCCTCGGAAAATGTGTAAAGCTCCCAACCCTCGCATGAAAGGAGATCTGATAAAAGACTGACGTTTCTTTTGTGCTGGTGATTAGTGAATGGCGATCGCACGCTTTTGTGATTTTATTTTTGTTTTTAATATTGACGCATCATATCCGGATTATAAAATTTTCTTTAAATGTTTCTATTCTTTGTTGGTAGGTACTGAAGTTGGTTGTTTTTTTGTTTATAAAAACTAGACATAAACTGGATTTTGTAAGAAATGTATGAATGTACTAAAATTAAATGTAAACCACCACTCTCTGTGTTCTACCATTAATATTTTATAAGCTTTACTGTAATATACTTAGTTATTGTAATAGACTAAGTTACTGTTGTTTTTAGGCAACACGCTTGACGGTCGTAAGACCTAGCTACCCATAGGCACATCTCTGTACCTATTTTTGTGTGTTTTGCAATAAAGATTATTATTATTTATGACATCGGCTTTAACTACCTAACATAATTTTTATTCTACCATAACTTTTTGTAATAAATATCATAGTGTAATGAATTTGATGATAGGCACTGCGTTGGTATAATACAGTTAGGAAAAAATCGTCATTCTAAATTAAAAAACAACATAAGTTAATAAACTATTAGAATATTAAAACTAGAAGTTAAAAAGTTTAGATTAAAATAAGCTTGTACATAAATTTACAGATTAATATCAATAAACATTCAATAATAAATTTACACATTTAAGTAAGTTTCCATTATTGAGCCATATGTATATTACAAATAAAGAGTTTACAAAGAAAATAAAAATGAAATGATTACAAAGGCTAAATGATTAAGATATCTACAGGTCATAATCACACTTTGTCGCCTGCACTTTCATAAATATTAATATTTTCTTATTATTTTTACGTCAATTTAAACACTACGTACTCTAGTGAACTTGGCGAGCCTTTGAAAGGCAAATAAATGAAGGAAAATCGAACCTAAATGAAGTCTAGTTAAATGAAGGACAGTCGATTCAAGGCTGTAAAACGTAATTTAGAATCGCTCTTAGAGGATTATACGCTAAATCTGATCATTGGTGTTTTTTTTTTCAACCAGGGAGGGATCAAGATACAACGAAATTAATGTTTGGCACTCGTTGTGGCAAAAATGGTGTGTTCATTTATCTACATAATTTTGTTATTATATTTAATTTGAAATAACTTTTAGCGTGTTATTGCGAATGATATGTTAAAATTTTAGTTTATGTTTAATGCGAGAATAATTATTGATGTTTATAAGTGTATACTGGTTTAAAATTAATTTTACTTATTATTTATTCACGGCGTCACCAGTTGGTGAGCGCCAATTTAAAAGATTATTTACAAGTAGAGAAGGATGTGGTCATTCTGGTAGGAGATGTGGATGAAGAAGGACACACCATTTTTGCCACCATGCGACTTCTATGACACAATTAGACAAGGAGACAGTTTAAATTTTAAGGCATTTTTCAATAGACATACATGGATTAATCCGCCAATCTACTTTTATATATAATTATATATAAATGGAGGATTATAAAATATTTGGTGTTTTCTTTTTGGGACTTAAAATTATATTATGTACCTTAAATATTAAAAATTGAATGAATCATATGAAAAAAATTAAAATAAATGTAAATTATAGTTTTAAATGAAGGTGAAATAAATGTAACTCATACGCAAAATTCATATAGCCTATCTAAACGATGTAATGTAATTATTATTAACCATTATGTTTATTTTTGCACAATAATTTTGTATATATAATATACGTCATAATATATCTTATAATTTCACCTAGCTAACATTAACCTCATTTTAATATAATGAAAGTTTTTGATTGTAATACATTACGTTATATATAATAGTCGTTTTGTAGAAACATAATCCGTGATTTAGCTGGAATAATAGCGCTTTGTAATTAGAAAATGATTGTGTAATCATTTAATACACTTTTGCAATTGTCATTTCTGAACTTCAGCCAACAATAGGGAACGAGCAAGGTACACTTATGGCTATCTGCAGGCTATAGCGTTAATTGCTGTTTCCTGCATTGCACAATTTCCTGGTTATTTTTCAACTGTTCCAATAGTTTTGAGTACTCTCAAATTTATGTGAATTTGTGATATCAAATGACAAGTTTTATGAGAAGATGGTTGAGCGACTATCATATATGAATTACTTTTAACGTATTCTAGTTATGAATTTCACAGTGCCTTGGTAATTTACTGTAACAGCCGAGCGTAAACCTGGTGGTAAAGTGACACGTTTATCCATCGCAAAGATCTGAGGACACTGCTTTGCACCCGTAACTCTGGCACATAAATTTTACAAGACCCCTGTGCTTGGGCTTCCCTGGATAAACTCTCACAAGGAGCTCTACTGTTACAAGAGAACTATTGTTCTGCTGTACGTGGCGCCGTGATAGCCATAATTGCTGCGTTGTCCCTATTTACATCACATCCGTCTACTGATTCATCATTGCATGACTTTGTTCAATGTCAAAAGACATCACATTGTCTACCAACATAACGTTATTACAAAATCTCGCTAAATCTTTGATTATGAAACTTTCCTACGACTTTAACATAGCTAATCTTATTTCCTAAAGGAAACGGCAAAGCCGCACCTTTTCTTCTTACGTCATGTAGCATATAACTATATGTATAGTTCGAAGGAAGTATATAGCAACAAGAGAAAGGCAACGACTCGTCCAGACTTGGAAATATACAGGGTAAAATTTTATTATATAACGATAGATATATATGTATATATATAAATAAATTTCACCCCTTAGACGTATGTCTTATCCAATAATAATATTTTGACGGTCGGCAATGTCTATAATTATATGTTTTATTATAGCTTATTACCTATTTTTTCGAATATATATTAACGCTTACTATATAGTTCACTACGTTCAAGCAATTATAGGCGTTAAATGTATTATTATTATGTATTATTTTTTTACTAAATTCTAGCATCGTTATATGGTTTACTATTCCTAAATTTGACTATCTAAATACTTTTGTCATACATTTTTGTGATATAATTCAGTTTTACGAAGAGGTTGCACCTCTTTTTGCAGGTTGTGTTTTTAATATTTATAAAATATAAGTTTAACGGGCTGTTTTTATTTGACGCTTATACAAACTTGGGGCTGCTATTCCATGTGCGGCATTTGCTCCGGTACTACAAGCTCCAAGAAGGTCATTCTTACATCAAAACATTTGACACGAACATGATTTTGTCTGGAATACCGACCCATTTGATCTATAGCTACCAAACAGTAGCATAAAAATAACTTCGAAATCGTTATTTATCATATTAAGCAAAAAACTTTTGATCCTCTCTTCCTTTTTCACATAATTCTTACTTCTAGAACACTGTACGACCATTCCTATGCGAGTTCTCAGATGCCTTTAAAATTATAGTTTTATAAATACTCAAAACACAGACACGCTGCGTTCCTTCATTATTCTCGATTGACAGAAATGACAAAATTGACTTAACAATTCGTTCCTTATCTTCAAATTAACTATGTCATTATAATTTTAAATATTTATATATAAATATCTTAATATAATACCTAGCGATATGTCTCTCAAGATTCTCTACATGCTCAAAAAGAAAAAGCTAAATAGAAAAAAAAACTACGACAGTCAAACGATAACTTTTTAAATATAATATATAAAATACATCACTTACAAAATATTAATCGAATTTTAGCACTGTTTACAGACACAGTGCTGTTTAAAAATGTTTCAAAAAAGACAGTTGTTAGTAGTTTTTCCTACTTTTTTTTTATTATTTTTTTATAGAACACTAATTTTCTCTTTAGAGTCTCGCTCAACTTAAAAACACTTCAAAAGAAAAGGTAGGAAATATCTGAATCTTGGGCCATGTCCTGTACACTGAGAAGTAGATAAAAAAATGAGATTTTTTCTTCATTCTCACTAGAGTACTGCGTTTTAGAAATACGATTTTTTTCCATTTTTTTTCCATTTTCCTGTAATATTCAAGACATGCTCCAAGAAGTACCTTTTCCTTTTTCGATTCTAAAAGTCAAAAAATGACTTTGAAAAATGAAAACTAAGTATAGTCAATAGATAACAGCCAAAGTCTCAACGGAAAACGCGATTTTATTTGAGAGAAAACGAACGTAACACACACACACATTTACCATTTTTCATCTAACTACAGTAAATGATTAAATGCATCTTAAAATCTATTGCAATAAATATTTTTTCCTTTCACTTAATCACCTAATAAATAAATCTAATATTTTCACTATGTTTTTTTTCGGTATTTTTTTATTTCAAATTTCATGTATCCATTTTTATTATTAGACACAACCATCTTATTTTTAACAGTAGGTATGTATAATCTTCTCTTCGGATCTGAATTTGGCATTGATGAAATAAAAGGAAAACAATGACTAGAAACTCTTTGGTAATAAGGTCTTGACCAATACCTTCAACATACTGAATTAAAGGCTGTTCATCGTGCTTAAAGTATTGCTGTTCATCAATAATATAGATGGTATTGCTGTTTAGCTATACTACTATACTGTTCATCATGCTATTTATCAACGAATCTTGCTTTCGGTAAACAAGATCTTCTAAACTATTACCACTATTCTGGGCTTGAGTACCCTGTGGTACGGCATACTGTTTAAGCAGAAGCTCAGTCTAAGCTATCATTTAAAGCATTATAACTAATTGAGTTTGATTGTTGGTTGTTCGAGTTGGTGTTTTGCAATGGCATCTTGATACAATACTGTCGTAATCACGACGATATTGGCCAAGTGATACCGTTCTAGCCCATTATTCAGTATGTTTAGATATTTTTGACCTGATTCAACTATTCGTTATTCTATCTTGCCTTACCTAGCTTCGACGGCAGGTAAAAAATTGTCTTAAAAAATTTCTCACTCACAAGATGTTCTACGTCGCTACATCTCCTATTAAACATGTTTCCAAAAATCTACTTTTTCCTCTACGCTTAACCCCTAACTTGTGCTATCAGATGTTGTTTTGGTACTGACCACCGTGAAAAATTGTCCCACCTATTTTTTTTTTACAAAAGAGTGAATTTGCAACCTTTATTGGCCCGCGTGTTGACTGATAACTTCAATTAAACCTAAATCCTTACATTAACCTTAGTTAGAAAGAACTATATAATATTTTCTAAAAGTACTTTTAATATTTTTAAATTTAACGCATTCTCATGCAATCATAAGCAGCGATAGAAACTAAATCTTTCGATAAATTGTGACTCACATTTTTCTGAGATTTTGTTTAAATTTATTCGTAGATTATTTTCAAAATCTTTGACCCGTATTATGAGGGTAAATGTAACTTAGGACTAGATTTTTTCGGCTTAGCCGTTTTTTAAATTATATTTTAGCACTATTCGCGCTCGATCCGCTGCCGTCACATCACTTCAAGGAAATAATATTCCCTTCTCTCAAATAAATGATGTGGCTTGTTAAATAAATGTAATTATAATTAGTATAAAGTAATAAGAAAAACTCAATAATAAAGCCAAATTCATTTCTTACTAGCCTTTGATTTTCGTGAAATTAAGTCTCAATCGTGTTCGATTCACAATATGTCTAATCCTTAAGCTGTTTTCGAAATCGCGCTTACAGCCCGCGCAGGCGCATAGTAACATTGAATCATGTTAGTATTGCACTATCGACTGTTGTTTGCAACTATCGTGACTTTGAAAACTGATGGCAATATTTGCTGTTTTTCATGGTGAAAGTATTGCTGTTCATTTATACTATCGGTGGTATTTTGCTGTTCAGCAATAATATTATCTGCAGCGCTCAATCCATAACACCTACATGAGTTTGAATGTCTATTTGTTGCGGGTGCATTAATGTTCAACTTAAACTGTTTCATTGACATATCAAAGCAATGACCACATAAAGTTGACACGCGTTGTTTTGTTCATTGCGTCTTGAATTTTGCGTTTCATTTATTGGCAAAGTTATTTGTTAATTTGCACTAAAAATACAGTACGAATTTTAAATGAACCAATCACAAGATTTTATTAAACCGAGACCGGAATAGACCGAGTATATTTACCTAAATTGAGAGGCAAATATAAAAAAGGGGAAAATATTTTTACTTTACAATTACAAAAGAATTCTTCCAAATAAACTACCGTAGTAAAGAACAACGTACAATAAAATATAAACGAAAAGAGCCTTCTTGCAGTGGCGTACTATTCATGTCCTTTTTAATAACCTCCGAGGTCGGTTGTCCCGGGTTCGATCCCCGGCCGGGTCAGTGTAGAAAACTAACTTTTCTATATTGCCTCGAGTCTGGGTGTTTGCGGTACCGTCGTTGTTTCCAATTTCCATAACACAAGTGCTTTAGCTACTTGCTTTGCGATCAGAATATTTCTATATAGTCTAATACTAATATTATTTATTTATTGATCTGTACTTCTGGTTCGATTGAAAAATCCATTTTGCCATCACTATGGCAACCATGTCCTATACATCATCATGGCGGACATTACTTTCGACACGGGTAGCGACAAATAAATGCTGGACCAGAATAATAATTTCAGAGGGAGTTATAAGAGTTGATAAATTTTTCCCGTACTAATAGTATTCATTTTGCTTGGGTCGAGCGACAGCAACACTGGCTTCATATTTCAGAATTTACTTTTTTACAAACTAAGTTAAAGCCATTTGAAAAGTGTATATCGTATACTATACGTGTTATATTTAGTTTAGTTGCTTAGAATAATAACGCATAGAAACCTAGTCCGCACACGCTAAGTGAGGCAAATTGAAGCGCGCCCAATGGGCCTACACGAGCGGGCGGGCCGTCAGTGCTCAAGGTCAACTTGCACCGCGAACAGATCAAGAATTTTAGCTAAAAATGACGTAATGTGCGGTAAATGAGTGTAAAAATACGTCAGACAAACATAAAATAGATACTAACATCACATTCCACAAGGAAGTAAGGCGTTTCAACTTGTATTTTTATATAAATATTCACTAAAACCGAAAATTAACCTACTACTAAAACTAGCCTACATGAATTTGATTTTTGCCTCACTTGTGACAGTTCGTTTGATATGAAACTATCATTCTATGCGTTATTATTCTAAGTTCAGTTGATGTAAAAAAAAATCATTGGTACTAAGTACTTATTGAATACAACGGTTTTCTTTTTTTTTCGAGGCAAGTTTGTGTTATTTCTCTATCGTGAAAATTTTTAGCTTTATTTTTTTTTTCACAACGTATATTAATCCTATATATTTTTTCCAAAGTGATTGGTTCAACACTTTCAGTGCTATGTGGAATCAACCAAACGCATTTGAGGTTATACAGAAATATGAGGTAAATATACTATGACTATTCCGAATTTGGTGATAAGGTAATTACGTACTGTATTGTTTTAATAATTAAGTCCATAATGCCTCGAGCTACGTTCCGACTGCATTTCAATTGCTAAAAAGCACTTTCATCATACTTGCTTGTAAATAATAACTTGTAAATTTGTCATACAGTCCTAGGGCGATAATGTTTTTTTTTAAATTCTGCCCCAAAACTAAATTCTCGCCAAAACTGCAAGTAATTTTTAATTTAATTTATAAAAACCAATTTATTTTTTATTTTATTTTTAATAATATTTAAAAGACGTAAATAAACCTAGATAAAAAAAAATACGTTTTATTCTTATGTAAAGCTAAAGCAATAAGTTCTAATATTAAAAAAAAATATTTATGTAAGATTTCTTTGTAATCTAATTTTCCTTTTTTTCATTTCCTCGCAATTATGATAAAAATATTGTATGCCCCACGGAACGTCAATTATAAACGTTCGGGCCATTCACGGCTCGAGTTTTGAACGTCTCTGTTCGCAATAACCCACTTACCGCCCTTGTGATGTAATGTACTAAAATGCAGTTGAAAAGCAATCGGCAAGCTCATCCATATAGAGTGCTAGCTAACTTTTAAAGTTTACGTTTGGTCGTTCTGTAACGAGTATACAATTTAGCATTCGTTTTAATCATGAAATAAACAAACTAGTGGACATTTGAAGTCGTTATTCCTTTATCCCTAAACATAAAAAAAAATTGAAGACAGCGCCATCTAGTTTTCAATAAAGGAACTTCAAAGACATCATATTAGCTGTTTAGTAGAATAAGTAATTACGATATTTTTTATTATCAGTAGTAAATTTTAATGGATTCAAATAAGGTTAATTTTACAACGGCTTTGGTACAAAAGCCGCTGGATTTCATTTCATTAGTTTGTTCATTCCATGGTTTATTTCGTTAGTTACTAGAGGGTGCAAATGACACCTGTCAAAATTTCAAAAGTAGGTAATCAATCGTCTTTGACATTAGTGACAGCTCAAGGGAGGCTTAGATAAAAATTATCGTTGTTTAAAAAAGCGACTGTCGAATCGCTTTTCATTGCAATGTTTGTAAACAACACTATGTTTGAGCGAAATAAATGTTTACAAGTACAGTTTAAAAATACTGATAAGTTCCTTTGTATAATAAAGTCACATGTGATCTGTCAGAAGTGAATCACAACAATAATACAAACTACTGTATGAATCCAATTGAAGAATAAGAAGAACTAATTTCGTTCGTACAATTTTTAGCCTTTTCTCCTATAAAGTTATCATTTTGCAGATGTGACTATATTACAACAAGGGTATGAATTAGTATTTGCCTAAACTCGATTAGAATTGTTTCAAAATTAATTCAAAACTTTGGAAAAAAAACTAAAAAATACTTTCTAAACATTAGTGAATAGATTTTGCGATAAATTCATCGACAAACAAAAATTTCACATAGAATAGCACTTTGAAAAGACCACAAATAAAGATGAGATGTATAGAACAATTGAAATGATAAATCAAGAACAGCGTTGGGAAACAGCTGTTAAAGGCCGGCAAGGACAGTTTTGTAAAAAGACCGTTACTCAAGAACAGTTTAGTGAAAAGACCGTTTACTCAAGAACGGTTTTGTGAAAAGACCGTTACTCAAGAACAGTTTTGTGAAAAGACCGAACAAGTACAGAGTTTATGAAAGACCGTAACTAAACAGGGTGTTGATTCGTCCATTCTTTGTGTAGGCAGCAGCAGGAGTCGGGCGGAGCGGTGCGTTGGCCTCACACGAGGAGGCTGGGGGCAAGCCATTCGTCCTCACTGATCTGTAATAAATTTCGTTGTCGTTTCTTTATTTACTATGTTCATGGACCCATAACGCAAGAGGACTGATATACTCCGTCCAACAATTGATTTAACTTTTGACATATGCATGCCTCCGATTTTCCTTAATTATTGACATAGAACCATAGACAAAAATGCAATACTTCCTGGACTCGCTTACTTAAAAAATAAAAGATTTATTATATGTATTATTTTTAATTTTAGTGAAGCGATGTGCTCTTTAGCTCCGGTATTTATCGAGTAAACAGATTATGTAACGAAGATTATTCAAGTTGATAAATTTTGGTACCTGTCTAATAAATTATAATTAAATGAAATAAATTATAAATAATTATAATAAATTCTTATTGTTTATTATAATGAAATGTCGGATTCTTCTTCATATGAACGGGAATCGTCACTTGAATCCTCAATAACATTAATTATTAATTCTTGAGTATACAAATTGTCAAACGCAACATCACGATCATAATCAGACAATATCTTCCTTTTTGAACCCGCTCACATTCACGATTAAAACTTCTTCATAAATAAAATCGATTGTTATAAAAAATCGAATCGGAAACGCATTAGGACATCACTAATTGACTAGAATTCGAGCTGTCAAAAGTCAAATGGTTGGACGGAATATAATCTTCATATTACATTAAAAAAGGTCAAAATTCTATCTTATGTACTTAGATTGGATCTAGATGGAGCTGATCATCGAGTATATAACCAGAAATAGAGACGAAATAAGGGCCATACATTCCTGGTAAACTCATAAGTGATACATCAATTATAAATATCAACTCTCGTTTGCACTGAAATTACAAATTAGAAAGCTGAAATAGTACAGCGCCAACAACTGTGTGTTACGTCTTCGTATATTCCAAAAATATTCTGTATTTATTGTAATAGAAGATAATATCTCTAACAATGGCGTGCTGTTCCATTCGGTGGTGTGGGGAAAAACAGAAAAACATCTAATTACAAAACAAACGGAATCAAATTCCATTGGTAATTAAATATTAAATATGTAATTTTCCCACCATTACAGCAAAGTTCAAGTTAAACTGGTCGATTTGAAGTGAAACAATTGACGACACACGTCAATATAGCAGAATAGTTTTCAAACAAATTAAATGACATTTCGTCTCTATTTCTGGTTATATACTCGATGAAGCTGATCAATAGCTAGGACGTAGTTTATATTATGTAAATGACCGTGGATATCAATTGATTCATCTTAAATATGAAATATAAAGTCAGTTTTTCTCCTTGTAATACTATACAAAGGCGTGCAAAAGATCAATTTTAAATTTGCAAAAGTAGTAGGTAAAAATCTAAACCTTCATCTTTTTTAATGATTGATCCCTTTTCTCTGAGACACAAATAGTAGTTAAAAAGGAATTAAAATACGAGTGAGTGTTTTAACGCTTAATTATGTACAATTACACCGCTTTATCTACACACATATTATAAGCTCTCTGTGATGTGTTCAAGAACCGCATGTTATGACTGGCGAAATGGCGGCAAATAAAAACCTTTCTCACGCATGTCACACAACCGCAGTTTTTATTTTTAATTCATAGAGAAACTAGAGTCGGCCCCAACTATCATATCGTTCGCTATTGACATTTCATTTCGAATAAAACTTCATCTCGACTGGTATTAGAATTGAGGTCCAATCAAATTGTTTTGCTTTTCAGAGATGTTTGGAATTTTAATGTCATAATAAAATCGAATTCGATGTTATTAAGAAGCAATAATAACATTTTCACAGACAAGAAATTTGTTCTAACAAAACAGTTTACCTATAAGATGGTCGTAATTTGCGGTTTTTGAACACATTATAGAGAGTTTATGATATGTGTGTAGATAAATAAATTAACTCAATGGATATTCATGAATAAAATATCTAATTTATTTTTTATTTCGAGATATTTCCTTAAAAGAGAGATGCTGTTAAATTTAGGTTTACAATTGAAGCCCTATTATTAAATTGACATTTATCTCGAAACTTGAAAATTGCCCAGCGGTTTAATTACACACCGCGCTGCCCGCTGCCGGGTCGGTCGCCATGGGGCGCTTGTTAACATTGGATATGTGTCAAATTTTCTCCGCTATCTCTCTTTTGTAGAAAAAAATGTGCAAGCAAATTAATTTCCTTCCATTTTGATTAACATGGGTTCCTCAAAGCAATACCTGATCAAATACTTACATTTGTGCCGTAGATGTCAGGTAATAGACTGCACCTGGAAGTGCTGTTTCATACTTACCATGCGTTGTTACACCTGGATTTTTAACCTACAATATAAGGAGAGCAACTTACATCTACGCCTGGACCGTCCATGCTGCAAGGGAAAACACTTACAGCTATTGCTGGATGGTACTGACCGGCTGCACCTGGAAGTGCTGCAACGGGTAGTGTAGCACAGGGGGAGGCTGGGACATGGCTGCCACTCCACCGACTGAGCCTACGCCACCTACGCCGCCTACACCACCTCCAAGAGCCCAGGGGAGTTGCACGCCGCCCATGCTGGAAAAATATAAAGTTATAAGTTTCTCACAGGTTTACACACTGCACCGCGTCTCGAGCCGGAGCGGAGACGCAGATCTGCGTCAACGTGTGGTTTAATCTGCGCGGAGCAGCGGTCTAGCGGGCCCCGTGTCACTTAAAGTACTCGCTTTGCAGTTGATCGTCGTAGTGATTGTATATGTAGCCGAGATCCTTCTTTGACAAGGATGGTTAATAATAAAGAACTTATTCAGGACGCTGCAGTTGTACTGTCTATTTGATTTTTGTTTACTCAAATAAAAAGATACCCAAGATATTTGACACATCCCTTTTTACGAACCAGATCGATAAATAGATAATTTGAAGTTCATTACAAAGATTTAAGAAAATATGAAGATAAATTTGGTCGATTTTCAATAGCAAATATAAATTTATCGACGTCGAGATCTATTAGAAAACTGAACATGTCCTTAAGCATAAAAATCTGCGCGGTAGTGCGGAGTGCAGTGTGCTATACCCTGAGGTTCACTGCGCCCCTGCGCGCGGGGGCGGAGAAGCGTAGTCAGTGTGTTCGACGGCGTGTGTTTTCAATACAAACTGAGGTACTTCAGTACAACGTTAAAAATCGCCTAATTATTGCAAGTATAAAATTAGTTTCTGTTTTTAGGACTCTTATTTTTTTAGTTTAGTCTTATTTATACGTATATCCTTGCTGAATGTATGTGAAGCTAGTAAGTTGTGTCAGGATAGACCACGGAAGAAAAAAAGCTATGGAATTGCCTTAGGCCTCGATTACTATCAGAACCGATGTTGGCGAAAACTCACACGCTTAATATATTTCAAACTTTATCCTGTTGGCATATCGTTGAAAGTACAATAGCATCAATACCTACTATTCCAAGTTACGATGTTTTGATATTATATTGAAATTTCAACCAATGTGCTGCCATCTAGCGGGAGTTTAGTGGTAGTTTAGTAACTCGAGTGAGTTTCACGACTCGATTTTTTTAGACTCGAGTGCGTGCTCCGATGATTCGCGTTCGACCGACCCGTGAGCATTTTATGCCACCGAGTCGTGCAAAATTGAGTAGAGTTTATAAATAAAGACTTAGGGTCGTATTCTAGAAGTCTACTCAATGCTCAAGTCAGGATTTGAGCAGACTTGAGTATGATTTCAAGCACTGGAAATACGACCCTAATGCCAAGGACTTGAGTATGATTTCTAGTGCTTTGAATCATACTCAAGTGTACTTGAGTATGATTCAAAGCACTTGAGCATTGAGAAGAGTTCTAGAACACTACCCTCAGAGTCTTTTATAACACTAGTCTCTTTCGCTTTTTCAGGACAGAAAGTTTTTCATCAGAAAAAACTTTCTCGCTCATTGCGTTATTACCACTTAAAGCAACTTACCCCATATACTGTTGCTGGTATCCTGCAAACTGCTGCGCATATGAGTAGCCCTGAAAATAATACGTTTGTCATTTAAGAATTGCGTCGTGTATTAAAAAATTAACAAGGAAAGAAAGAAATGTTAATTTGAATTCAATATAACTGTATTTTATAAGTTTCGGAAGTTTTGCTCTCTCTCTCTCTCGATAAAATAAAAACAAAATATATTTTTCTACTCCTGTACTCTTTTATCTGTCAATTAAAATTTCATAAGCCAAATGGACAAAGGCCCTCCTTTTGAGTACAGAACAAAATTCTATTGTATTCGCTACCGAACTGCGAAAATAAATCTTGACAAAATGGAAAAAATGCATACATAATTGTGTGTCAGGCAGTGCTGCGACTCCGTTCCTTAATTTTTTTCCATCCTTGCGACTCCGCTGTTTGTTTCTTTTTTTTGGTATTGTTTTTTCCATTGGAAAAGGCTTTCATCAAATATTGGTTGTGTTTATTATTTTATTTCCTCGAAGAAAAAGTATTGTATGCAATCGCTACGTAATTTGGTCTTAAAATATCGTACCTATTACTTAGGTATCGACCGACCATGGCTGTTATGAGAAGAAAAAAGGCCCGAGGTTTTTATTTGGGACATTATAGCCAAGTCAGCCTACATGTAATCACACTACGTACGTGCAAGTGTGACGAAAAATATTGTACGTTCCACGAGCGATACGAGAATTACGAACTCGACTCCGAAAGCCCTCAGTGTTCGACTTCGGGCTTCTAATGGAATGTTGTACGTAATTCTTTATTTACCGCCGTTAATACACAATGTACTATTACGTACCTGTACGCCCTGTACGCCTTGCAAGAATCCCCCAATCTGTTGGGGGTACGTGTTGTACCAGTACGAGGTGGGTGGTACGCCGCCAGCTGTGTATGCCGCTCCGAAAGGGCTGTACGCTGTGCCGCCAAGCTGAAATACAATATTAATATTACATACCAGTTTCGTACATAGATCGTACTTGGTTGAATGAGACCATGGGAACTGTAAAGAGGTTGAAATGTTGGTTTGTTAGGAAAAAACAAATGACAATTTTTCAGGAGAGAGTAGCTGTAAGAGCTCCTTGTTAAAGAGTTCGTCCAGGGATGTACTGTCATCTTACCTATTTCTGCCGCCACGCAGTAATGTGACCATTACTGCGATCCGGTTTTAAAGTGACAGGGTGCTAGTGTAATTACAAGGGATTTCTCAATTTTATGGGTGGCGGGCGCAGTTGCAGTGCCCACTCAGATTTTGGCGAGGTGGCACTGTAATTGTTGTCGACAGGCGTTGTGTTGTGTTGTGTGTGTTGCTTACCACTGCCTAGTGGTAAGCAAAGCACGACTCTCGTCTCGTCACTAAAAAAGTTTGTTTATCGGCTTTTTTATTGGAATTACATATGTTTAACTGCCTCCATGGCCGGACGGTTACCATGAGGAACTGCCATGCAGAGGTCCCAGGTTCGATTCCCGGGCGGGGAGAAATATTTGTATGGCCTACATTTATTTCTCTCGTGAGTTTCTGGTTGTCTATGTGTGTGTCCATGGCACCCGCGACACGGGGTTTCCCTAGTGCGGGGCTATGTTGAGTGTGTGCCTTGTTTTATTGGAATCGGTTAACGGAAAGTGCGCGAAACCGGATTCATCCCCTAGTTTGGCACCCTTAAAGGTGGAATATTTTTTTCAAAATTAAATGGGACCAATGCGGAGGTATCCTCGTTCCAACAAAAAGAGAATCATCAAACTCGGCTCACAAATGCCGAGATTATTGCGTAACATGCGTACAAAAAAAAAAACAGTTAAAGTCGACTCGATCTATAGAATATTTTATAGTTTTTGATATTATGGCGGGCCACCGGAAGAGACGCGGGAAAATTTGTTTTGCTGGGTCAAATGGTTTAGCATGAATTTGAGAGCCTTTGAGTGCTTTTGAGTGCCTTTGACACTCAAAGTGACTTAAAGGCACACGCGGGCGCTCGTAGGCACTCGCGGGCACTCAAAGGCACTCATTGGCACTCAATGGCACTCATTGGCACTCACTGGCACTCAAAAGCACTCCAAGGCACTCAAAGGCACCCAAAGGCACTCATAGGCACTCGCGGGCTCTCGCGGGCACCCAAAGGCGCACAATGTTCTCGGTGAGGGAGCGCCCTTATAGTACCAACTCTTTCTCTTTCAACTACCATTTTCCTTGCTACTGAAGTGAAAAGTTGTGTGTTACGCTAGGCAGCAAAGTTGTTCAATCAATTCAGTTCTATCTTAACCCCCTTGCTAAGGTTTCAATAGTAGCACTCGCGTTAAACCACAACTTTGCCTTGCATAACTTTGACTTTGATGTTATTATGATGACTATTGGGCCAACATACCTGTCCTTGCGCTTGCGCGTTATTCGGGTCCCCGGACTCCTTGCCCCACGAGCATTTCACAGGTTGTCCGTTCACGTCTGTGTTGTGCACCGCTACAATTGCGTGGGTAGCGCTTTCTTTCGTCGAAAATCTGGAAACCACCATAATCCAATGTTAGTTTAATTCAAAATAAGGATCAGGAAAGTAACGTTTTAAGTAACGTTTTTCACAAAAAATTGACCACTAAGGTCAAGTGGCTTGTACATCGGTTTTCACGCTGTTTGCATGTCTCTGAGGTCCCTGGTTCGATCCCCGGCCGGGCCGATGTAGAAAAACTAACTTTTCTACATTATCTCTGTCTGAATTCATTCACACACTGGCTTTTACCTTTTCTTAAAGTAATGCGTCCAAATGAACATCCTTGATAAGAAATTTAAAATAGATAGAAACTTTTGCCGTCTCCTGTATAATCACTCTTTATAAGATACGAGTTTGAGAAAGTATGGCATTTCGCTTTGGGTTAATGCCACCGGTATTAATAGAATCTTTACCTTACAGAAACGTACGGTTAGGGCAGTTTACAACCTGGGCCTTATCTTTGAGAAATAAGTTTAAAATGATTAACATTCCACTAACGTCGCAGTACATTTACGAAAATGTCATTTATATTAAGAAAAATATTAATTTATTTATGAAAAATAGTGACAGTTATAACATTAATACGAGGAATAAAAATAAACTAGCTGTTCTTGATAGTCGTCTTCACAAAGCCTCAAATTCATTTAAGGTGCAATGTATACGCTTCTATAATAAGATTCCGATACGATATTTAAAACTATTGTGAAACAAAAAATTAGACTAAAGGTTATTATCAATGATCAGAATAGACTTTTTTTTGCCTAAATTTCGAGGAACATAGACAGAAAATGCAGACTGCCTTACGACGATATTTTTTAGGTTCTGGATCTTTTCGGGATTGGGGAAATCTCTTAAGTACATAAAAAATTGACGTTTTGGGATAGGCAGGTAGACCATATTTATTTTAACTTTGCGACGATTTGTTGCAACACCAAATTTTCGGAATATTTACGAAAAGTTCTGACAATTACATGAAAATCGAGTCACAAAGTTAAAACGTATTAGAGTACGACGAGTCTTTGAGTTTTAGGATTCCACAGGAATGTCCATAAATCAACAGAATGTTTGAAATATACAGTGCTTTTTAATGAGAGTGTGTGGAGAAATAAAAAACTATAGAATATGCAAGGAAACTGTATGTGGAACTATGAAATATTTTTTTGTGGAAACAATTTTGGCACAGTCAATTTTTTGATCAAGTGTGAGTTGTCCATAAAAATGGACAAAATTGATCAACATTTCTTTAGCGCTGATCGACTCAGTTTCATGAAGGAATCAGAATGAGATGAAAAATAGGGATAGCAGACGTTGGTCAAATTTAATTTAAAAAAATTGGATATGGTTTCGGATTTCCTCATGATGTCCCATTTAAAAACAGTCTGTATATCTTAAAAACTCTAAAATTAAATTAAATTAAATAACTGTTTCCAGTTTGGCGGGTCTTTGTAAAATGTACACTCAGAAAAAAAATATTGGAAAAAAAAAAAGATTTTTTTCGTCGGAATTTTCCTAAATATTCCGAAAAATTGGTGTTGCAACCACTCATCGCAAAGTTTAGATAAATATAGTTTACCTGTCTCAAATAACGTCAATTTTCAACGTACTTAAGAGATTTTCCCAATCCCGAAAAGATCCAGGACATTTTTTATAAAAATATTGTCGTAAGACAGTCTCCACTTTGTGACTCTGTTCATCGAAAAAAACTCTACCTATTTCAATCACTGGTTATTATACAGCTTCTGTGTACTTGGATGACAAAAATCCGTGGTGACCTGTTTAGGTCTTGCAGATATTCTCGACTTGTAAGGTATTTAAATTAAATATTGTATAAGATAAATATATTCAAATGTATATTTACAAAAAGCAACCCCTAGAATTACGAATGAATTTGAATTAGACTTTCATACCACGAAAGTAATCAGTAGATAACTTTCTTACTTCTTAGATCAAAATTGATATAAACAATATAAGGGTTCCGAGGCAAAACCCATTAAGTAGCGAATTGATGGTTTTGAGTTAATTGAAAATTTAATACCAATTAAATATGCTTAAAAGTGAAATAAAAGTTAGTAAATGCTAAATAATTATACTAGAAAATATATTTAAGGTTGTATTTTTACTCTTTATAGTTAGGTATATAATAGTAAAATAAATGACATAAAAATCATATTTAATAGTGTACAGATTTATTAGGTTATAGCACGAATAAAATTCATAGCTTTTTAACTGACTTCAAAAAAAGGAGAAGGTTCTCAATTCGACTGTATGTCTTCGGTATTTGTGAACCGATTTTCATGATTCGTTTTTTGTTGGAAAGAGGGTACCTCCGCAGTGGTTCCATTTAATTTTGAAGAAAATCATCCACGTCTAATTATTTTAATGTTTGTTTTTGCTACTGTCCAATTCAAGGCGTTTTTCTCTCTCAATATATTTTGAGTAGTGAGAACCGACTTTTATTGTCTCCTGTGTCAAGTCCCGTATAATGGTGCACTTTCCGGTAACCGATTTCAATAAAAATTGGTAATTATATGTAATTCCACATACTTTTGAGGTGGGTTTTTTAGTACTGTGTACTGAGATTATAAATTTGCAATTTAACTGCCTCGAACGGTTACCATACTGGACTGCCACGCAGAGGTCCCGGGTGCGATTCCCTAGCCGGGAGAAATATGTGTATGGCCTAAATTTATTTCTCTCGTGAGTTGGGTGTAATTTGTCTATATATATGTGTATCCATGACACCCGCGATCTATTTCCCTAGTGCGAGGCTATGAGTGTGCGGGTTATTTTGTACATTTTGGTTTAAGATGTGAATATACCGGGAGTTTAACTAAATCTTTTTTGTGTTACACTCATAAATCTACATGGATTCTATCATTGAAAATTGCATGAAAAGTACACTTAGGTTAGATAGCTCATTTTTACACGATTTTAATTCCGCTTTTCCCTTTCCATCATCGGGGGACTAGACGTAGGCATGGGTTTCACCCCTATGTTGTGGATATGCCAAAGATTCGAACGAAAGAGGCCAACGGCTATGGAGTGGAATTCCCTGCCTACAGGCTTGTTCCCTGAACGTAATAACTTGGACCTTTTCAAGGCGAGAGTGAATAGGCATTGTTTAGGTGTGCGTGCTCCATAGTCGACCTCATCGTTACTTTCCGTCACTTTAGATGGAGGTCAAATGCGCATTTACATTTGAATAAAAAAAAAATACAAAAAATCAACACTTAACTACCTCCGTGGCCGAACGGTTACCATGCCGGACTGCCACGCAGAGGTCCCAGGTTCGATTCCCGGGCCGGGAGAAATATTTGTATGGCCTACAATTATTTCTCTCGTGAGTTTGGGTGTAATTTGTGGTTGTCTATGTGTGTGTCCATGGCACCCGCGACACAGGGTTTCCCTAGTGCGGGGCTATGTTGAGTGTGTGTGTTATTTATTTATTTATTTATTTATTTATTTACTTATTGTATTTTGCCTCGGAGCCTTTGATATAAAGCTGGTATTCTACAGTGACTGAGGAACATATCGAATACCTTTATGAACAAATTATCTTATTGAACTTGAAACAACATTATGAGTTAATTAATGAAAATGGTGATTTTAACCCATATCTCATCTCATATTTTGACTTACACAAGGCGTTATTACGAATACGTTGTATAACACGACCAACTCAGGCAACAGCACACACGTTTACTCCTTTATTGGTAATGAAAATAGGGCTAATTTTCAATATCAGTAATAAGTCCCTTGTAATTCAGCTTCCACTAGTGTATACTAGTGGAAGCTGTATGGATTGGCATTGTGACTAAGTTGACATGGCCAACACAGCCAACATTTTTACAATGATTATTAAAATATATATGTCTTATTATTATTTTTATTACTATATCAAAACCATGCATGCACATCCCACCGCTGAACACGAATCTTTTCCTACGAAGGGTCGAGTATTTTAATATTGAATTTGGAGTTGGTGTATTGTTATTTATTTCATATTAGTATTAATTTTTTAACCGACTTCTAAAAAGGAGGAGGTTCTCAATTCGACTGTATGTTCTTTTTTTGTTGGAAAGGGGGGTACTGCCATAGTGGTCTCATTTCATTTTGAAGAAAATCATCCACCTTCAAGGCTGGCTGTTCACGCATGAAGATTCATTTTCATAAATAGCGCCTAACATTAATTTAGGAGCAATTACTTTAAAGGTTGATTTTGCTATTACTCCAATTCAAGGCGTTTTTCTCTCAATATACTTTGAGTAGTGAGAACCGATTATTATTATCTCCAGTGTCAAGTCCTCTATAGTGGCGAACTGGGGGATATTTCAATAAAACTTAATAAATAGACGTAATTCCACGTACTTTTGAGGTCGGATTTTTTTTACGTTAGTCAATACATCAACCGACACGTGGGCTAAGATCGTCATTATCATTAATTGAATCATTCATCAATTAGCAAACACGGATTATAAAGGCAACATGTTTGCAATGGATAATTATGTTAGCCAATATATCAGCTGTTACGGGCACAAAGATCAACGTCATCTTTCACATAATTCATCAATCTTTTCTTTAACTTTCTTCTCCGTTTGTATCCCTTCACATTCACACCTAACACTCTTCTCGTCACATGATATCATTGAGTATACAACCAGAAACAGAGACGAAATAAGGGCCATCCATCCCTGGCAACTCATCACGCAAAAGAACCTTATATCACTTTTAAACATCAACTCTCGCTTGCGCTGAAATCACAAATTAGAAAGCTGAAATAGTACAGCGCCAATAACTGACATGTGTGTACGTCTCCGTATATTCCAAAAATATTCTGTATTTATTGTAATAAAGATCTCTAATCTCTAACTATGGGGGGCTGTTCCATTCGGTGGCGTGGGAAAAACAACAAAACATCTAATTACAATACAATACATCGATTTTCATCGGTTATTAAATATTAAATATGTAATTTTTCAATTTTCGTCCAATTATATGTATACAATTATAGTAAAGCTCAAGTTAAAGTGGTAGATTTGAGGTGAAACAATTGACGACACCTGTCAATTGTTTCGAATTCGGATTGGCCAATCGGAGCGCAATTGTCACCGTAATTATTGGGGAGAGTAGTTTTCAAACAAATTAAATGAAATTTCGTCTCTATTTCTGGTTACATACTCGATGCATGACATTCTTCCCTCCGCATGACATGTCCATACCACGCTAACTTATTACTAAAGATCGACATTATCAATAAATAATTAAAACAATCATTCATCGGTTACCACGGACTGTCTGACTGGGGCTATACTGAGAGCTATTTCCTTCCTATGATTGCAGGAATGTTTATATAAAAATTATAAGGAGTTCTCCAATAAGGACATAATAATTTTGTATTTCAATAAGACAGAACAATTTACCTATCGAGCTGAAATGTATTCCAGGTGCAGCACACTTGTTACCTTTAAGAATGGAACTCAATCTCGTTCATATGACCACCTCGAGCACGTTTGCAGCGGTCACATAGCTGGTCAAACAATCGATTTACTGAAGAGGAAGTTTGATAATCGTGTGATCTCGCGAAATGGTCCGGTCGAATGTCCACCTCGTTCATGTGATCCAACGCCGCTTGATTTCTTTTTATGGGGTTAGGTTAAGTCCGTTAGTTTATGCCAACAAGTCAACAACGTTAAATGAGCTTAGAAACAAGATCAAACGCCAAATTGCCAACGTGTAAGAGTGGTGGAAAATTGGCTCCAATACGTGCTCCCGGTGGTCATATGAACATGATCGAATTCCATTCTTAAATATAACATGTGTACCGCATATGGAATAAACTTCTGTTCGATATCTCCATTATTCTGTTTTTTTAAATTATTGAAAAACCCATAATATAAATTAATAATATTATCTTTATTGTTACCTGATGAAGGCATAGCCCTTGTCTTTGAAGACTCTGATCTCCTGGATAGTCCCGAAGGGCTGGAAGGTCTTCTGCATGAGTTCCTCAGTGAGTCCGGTAGTCAAGCCTCCACAGTACACGGTGCAGTTAGTGGGCGAGCTCTGGTTGTAGACCTCATCGAAGGTAAGGGGTTTTGAGTTTACTGGAAATCACAACGTTAATACGATTAAAAATCTATCACAATTCATATATAGCCTACTGCTGGACATAAGTATTAAGAATTAAAAATGTTGCGTATCTCCGTCGTTGCCGGTTGTATAATAATGTATTTCTTTTATTACAAATAAGTGACGGGACGGACAAGACGTGTGTCTGATGGTAAGCGACACGCCTGTCGTTAACAGTTGCAGTGCCATTCAGTGCTTTAAATCGCAAAGATCTGAGAGGCTCTGGCACTGCGCCCATCACCCTGAGACATAAGTTGACAAGTTTCAAACCAAAATAGATAAAGTGGCAGTACTTATTTGGACGATCTCTTTTACAAGGAGCTCTACTGCTAAAAAAAAATATACCAGTACAATAGAACAATAAGAAATTAAATTCGAATTTAATATTTTGCTAATACCAGGAAAGTGTTCTATTTACATAAGAAGATTACGTCTTTTACTCTTTAAAAATAAAAACCTTAAATAATACTTGAAGAAAGAAGAATTGTTTTGTCTCTAGAGTTCCGTAATCAAATGACAATGTGATTATAAAAAAACAACACTGAAAAAAATAAAACGGTTTACAATCAAGTTTTATTTGGCGAATTTATGATTAAATTCCATCATAAAGTGATAAATATTTATATTTTATCGAACATGATGATGCTTTTACTACCATGATATTCATCTATTTTTAACCGACTTCAAAAAAGGAGTAGGTTCTCAATTTTGGACATCTGTGAACCGATTTCGATGATTCTTTGTTGGAAAGAGATTTTTTTAAGTGACAGGGCGAACAAGTCGTGCTCCTAGGTAGAGTGAAGGGTAGAGAAAGTAGGGTAAGCCTGTCCTTAACAGTTGAAATGCCATTAAAAACTTGCCATGTCATTAAAACGAAAGAATCTCCTCTCTTTACAGCCGTACACGACACAATTCACGACCATTATAAATAGTAACGTCCAATGATGTTATATATTAACGTACAAGTTTCGTAATGAATACATGAGAACTATATTTATTTATTTATACGTTATTGTACAATACACTGAAGTATAAATGGCGGACTTAATGCCATAAGGCATTCTCTACTAGTCAACCATTGGGCCAAACAGAAAAAAAAACACAATAGGTTGGTGCTACACTTAAACAAGAAGAATATACTAGAAAACTAATCGATAATTTGTATGGTATAAATAAATAACATACCACAAACATACTTATTATACATACATAATAAACTTACATATATATATTATAATAATAAATAATATGGTATATGTACCCAAAGCAATATTATACAGTCTTAATTTTGACAATTGTCAAACAGATGCTTGCGCAACATGCGTTTGAAACATTGACTCACAATTATATGGACGTCGGGTCCGCGCTAAAAAGTGTCCGAACTTATAGGGCGTTAAAATCGTATACAGAGCGTCATTCACGCTCTAGTCTTCGTTTGTTCGACTGACAGCGAAGCAAGCAAAATTAGACAGTACTGCGATGACATTACAATTTAAATTCAACGTTTTAGCTTTTTCATATTCCTTGACATGTCATTACGTTTAAATAGGTTGACTTGGGACATTTTTTTCGTGGTTTTTGTATTAGACCCGTCGTCCATTTATTTGTAAGACAATGGTTTGAAAGACAATTTGGTCTGAGCTTGTCTTACATGGAGCGGGAGCGTGTTCCAAAGACGAATTGCATGAAGGGTAAAAGAATTAGACAAAAAATCAGTGCGATGAGAGGGAATAGAAAGCTTAAGGCTACGGGAAGATCGAAATACTACCTACCACATTTGAAAGAAAAAACTTAAATAAACTATATAGCATATATATAATTTTCTTTTTTCTGATTTGTCGTGGCAATTTAATATACAAAATACATGTTTTAAATTTTTTTTAGTGGTGGTGGGCGTTTTTTTATCATGCCTAAGTGGGCGGTGAGTCTGAAACTTTGGGAACCCCTGGTGTAAAGGATATATTTAGAATTTTGAAACGGGACACGTCTGACCCCGAGCCTGAGTAGGTTCAAGAAGCGGCGAAAGATACGTGCCGTATCCAACACTACCGCTTTCTGCATTATTATTATTAATATTATTAAATAGGCACACAACGGAACCAGGTATAATTTCCTCATATCCGTTTTCGTCTGTCGTAACTATCTAAGAGTCCATACTACCTTAGATTGAATTAAAATTTTTCCCCTACTGAATAGGTTCTATTGAACGGGCCGAACGGCAGGGGCACTGGCTTCTTTAGAATTATTTTTTTTACAATATGTAACAAACCTACTTAATGTAATAGACGGCCTTAAGCCAGATTGTTCACTTTTAGTTCTCTAAGAATCCGCTAGATGGCATTGACCCATTTGGCGTTATTTCTGAATCGCGGTGTTAAGATTTTCCCTCGAATGTTGACTACTTTAACACAATTGTGTTAATGGGAAGAGAAATCTGAGAATATAGAGAGCTCAGTAAGGCACCAGGAGTTGAGTCACTTCCTGGGAACTGCTAACCGGATCTTCTGATATTTCGTACGCTCATATAGGGTGAAATTGTATTGGCGACATACAAGGTAAAAATAAAAATCTTCTGAACCATTTGGAGTTTCACTTGGCTTGTTTTGGTAACCTCATCCAACGGAAGAAAGAACCTCCCTCCTTTACAAATCGAAATAAAAGTTATTTGAAAAATGTATAACGTATACTGTGCGTATTCTATTTAGCTCAGTAGATATAAAAAAAAAATTGGTATTATAAACGCCTATTGAATACAGCGGTTTTCTTGTAAAATTTCGAAGTAGGTTTGTGTTTTTTTTTCTCTATCGTAAAAATTTTTAGTATTTAGTGTAGTAATCAGAACACCAAGTCTGCTAATTTTAAATCGCCTCAGTTGCGTGTGGATAGAGTGTAAATGGTAGGATTTTGTACGTTTGGTATTCCGCTAAAAGTTATTCGACTGCCATTGCAAGTTTTTGGTAATCTGCTCTTCAATGGCCGATGGCATAGCGTATTAATGTTATATATATTTAATTCGTATACTATATTGCTGTTTTTAAACGAGATAAAAGTTAAGACATTATAACTAAGTACTAATTAAGACTGACAGTCAAATTATAATGGCTAGATAGATTTGTTTAAAATGTAATGTACAATGTAAGTGTAACTTCAAAAAACAGTTAATTCCTTTGGGGTGCATTTATTCGATATGAATTTCATCGTGCTCACCCCCGAGCGGAGTCTGCGTTGTCGCAGCAACCGCGTGCGTCTAACCTGTCATGGCAAAGTACGCTCTATTTATTTAGCTTTTACGTTTTAGCCAGCCTCCGACGAGGCTGGCTTGAATATGGTCTTGGTTTTGGAGGAATTTAAATGTTGTTGTCTAGTAAATAGAATTCGGCGCGGCGGCCGCGCGAAAACTTTTTCCTCGTTTAACGTGGGCGCTAACGCAGCTTTTTCTCAAAATACTGCTATGATAGTGTTGTTATAAATAAATCAACCATATGTGACTTTTTCATTGAAAAAAAAACAGACGTCAAAACTTTGGTTATCGGCTTTTTTCGATTTCCATGGGGTCCTTTCATTGACTTACAAATAAATGGACGACGGGTCTAATACAAAAACTACGAAAAAAATGTCCCAAGTCAACCTATTTAAACGTAGTAACATGTAAAGGAATATGAAAAAGCTAAAACGTTGAATTTAAATTGTAATGTCATCGCAGTGCTGTCTAATTTTGCTTGCTTCGCTGTCAGTCGAACAAACGAAGACTACAGCGTGAATGGCGCTCTGCATACGATTTTAACGCCCTATAAGTTCGGACACTTGTTAGCGCGGACCCGATGTCCATATAATTGTAAGTCAATGGGTCCTTTCGTTAGATTCTGACTGTTTGGTGACAATGGGACTTTTACGGACTTCTTTGTACATTTTATAATTTGTTTTTTTCTAGTTGACGTGTTGACGGTGATTTGTTGATTACATGTATTATGGCAAATAAAAAGTCGAATTTATTTGCGGAAAATATTTTTTTATGTTGTGATAGCCGAAACGAACCCGGAACAGCATCGTCGGCATCAGGAACCACCTCGAGAGTATACCCTTTCTAATAAAAAATATTTTCAAAATTGGTCTACAATTGATGGAGAAATCGGTGAGTACACGACATGCCTATAAAATTTGAGGATTTACCTCGATTTCCATGGATCCACCACTGGCACAATGGGACAATGGGAAAACGGTGACAATGGTAACACCAAGATTGTACCCCTTCAAACAAAAATAAATTTTGAAAATCGGTCCACAACTGACGGAGAAATCGGAAAACATTCATAAAACATACATTTTTTTTTATTCGGTTCACAAAACTGGATACAACTCTTAAATCAAATACAACAGATTGGTTAACATTATAAGGCGAGAAGAGTGTGTCCTTCTAGATGTGAACACAGCGTTTCGTATTTAAAACAAAGTGCTTAAACAAAATTATAGTAAATTAAGATTTACATATCTACTATTTATGGAATAGGAAACAGACAACTAAAATTCATCGCGCAGTCACTATATAATACATTTTCTTATTGAGTTTCTAGCTGAGACCACAGAACAAGAGAATATGTCAAAATCATATCTGATAGCATTATAATAAGAGCACATGCGATACACTGGACTGTGTTGACCAAGGTTGGTTCTGCAAGTAGGGAGTGCGAAAGTTTTACGATTGATTAGGCGACTTCCGGGACGAGGTACAGATACAAGCACTCGAGTATATCAGGGTACATACCGCCCAACGTGGAACCTCCTCCTTTTTTTGCAGTCGGTTAAAAAGCATTCATGGCCTATCTGTTTCGTTTTCACTCACATTCAGCCCTATTATAAACGTTCATTTAGTCCTGGTACATTCGACGAAATCGACCCCTTTTCCCCCACGTTCTCAAGTTTCTGATTTTATAGCTACGGAACGTGCGTGCCCGACTCGCTCTTTGTCAGTTTTATTTGTCTTTTAAGCTAAAAGCTTTCCTCTAAGCCTTATCACGAATCGCAAAGATTTAAAATGGCTGTTGTTTGTTTTTTTTTTAATCTAAAAATTTGTTACGGCGGCAGAGTGAGGTCAAACGTAATTTTCTTTTGGCTATGGCGAGCAATATGCGTAGGGACAGGGACGGACTTTCCAACCATTTTTGCCCTCCTTGTTAAAACCAACACATTTGCGTTTTCGTAACTTTTGAGATAAACCTAAAGATTTTTTTGAAATAATTGGTAAATGTCAACTACGCTGATTTTGCCTAACAATTAAATTGACTTCTTTTTAAATAAGTGCGCTTTTTATGGAAAGTGATGATGAGGTCGACGATGTAGCAGGCATACCTAAATAATGTCTAGTCACGCCTTGAAAAGATCCAAGTTATAGACTTTCTAGCCGCTCGCCATATAAATGTGGAAGCAAAACGCTGCATGCGAAACCTGGGAATATCCACAACATACGGGTGGATTCCCAGCCCACGTCTAGTCTCCCGAAGATGGAAAGAAGAAGGCGGAATCAAATTATGCAATTCCATCGCACGCTCTCCTCCTCTTCTGTAGATTACAGATAAGCAGGCAACTTTACTGCGGTGTTCAAGGCTCTGCAGCTTTGCCTCTATTAATTCCGAGTTACCTATTAGCCTCTTGCCACGCTTGTCTATTGAATCCAAGGTGGCCAGTGGGTATTTAGCAGAGCTATCTCATTATTGTTTATTGAATGTCACTATCACGATATTAA
This sequence comes from Hyposmocoma kahamanoa, assembly GCF_003589595.1. NCBI lineage: Eukaryota > Metazoa > Arthropoda > Insecta > Lepidoptera > Cosmopterigidae > Hyposmocoma > Hyposmocoma kahamanoa. The sequence goes on from NW_020653436.1 coordinate 119,717, forward strand.
ATTTTTTGCACCCTCAGGCAATCCGTGCCAGATGCTCTGCCAACTAAGCTTCGGAACGAACCAGCAGACCTTACGAAGTTTTCTTTGTGTTTGTTGCAGATCTTTGTTTAAGGTTTTTAACGGCTTTTTTTGCCGTAACGCCATCTGTGAGAAATTTATTTCTTCACTCAGATAGCTACCGATAAACTCCCATATCTTTGCCCTTAATGTTAATGTAATGCTAAAATTACTGTTTGGCGGCAGAAACAGGTAAGGTGGTAGTACTTGCCTGGACAAACTCTTTCACAAAGAACTCTACTGCTTACAAATCGATATCGATAAATAAATAATGTAATCGATGAAACAGTAAATGGAACTTTTATTAAAATAAGACTTACTAATAACGCACACACTAATAATAACGCACACACTCAACATAGCCCCGCACTAGGGAAACCCTGTGTCGCGGGTGCCATGGACACACACATAGACAACCACAAATTACACCCAAACTCACGAGAAAAATAAATGTAGGCCATACAAATGTTTCTCTCGGCCCCGGAATCGAACCTGAGACCTCTGCGTGGCAGCCCGGCATGGTAACCGTTCGGCCACGGAGGTAGTTAACTAATGATGTGAAATACGGGTAATATTTTTGGTGCAGCTTTCACTTTTGCATTCCAAAAACAGTACAATAAGGCATTTTTCTGCGACTTTAGAGAATTTGCACGAAAGAACGACACAACCATACCGTGCAAAGCGAAAATGGAGCTCTGAGCTCAAGTACGTCTTTCGAAACCTAATTTTGATATACACACAGACAACCACAAATTACACCCAAACTCACTAGATAAATAAATGTAGGTCATACACATATTTCTCCCGGTCTAGGAAGAGAACTCATGACCTCTGCGTTGCAGTCCACCATGGTAACCGTTCGGCCACGCGGGCAGTTATCAATAAAATGGTAACCTTCTGACTTCGAAAAATAGAAGGAGGTTCTTAACTCGACTGGATTTTTTTGCATATACGTTATGGAATTTCTCAGGCATTTTTGAACCGATTTCGATGATTCTTCTTTTGTTGGAAAGAGGGTACCTCAGTATTGCTCCCATTTAAATTTTAAGTAAATATTCCACCTCTAAGGGTGGCCATGAATCCGGTTTCCCGCACAATACGGTAACAGATTTCAATAAATCCTAGCAATCCATTTGCCTCTAAATTTAGGCGTAAGGAGGTAAACCAATTTAGATGAATTTATTAATTTCTTTTAATTTATGAATTTTTCAACACCATTACAGTATTAATAATTCATAACAAACATTAAGGCTTTTTAAATTTTTCCTTTTATCAACGTTTTTCGTACAGTAATTTATTATTTTACTATGTAAATAAACTGCTGTGTAACATATTAATAAAGATACTATTTGCTTACAATAAAAAAAAATTGTTTTCGTGCACTTATAGCCCCGCTTTAGGGAAACCATGCGTCGCGTGTGCCACGGACACACACTTAGACAACCACAAATTACACCCAAACTCACGAGAGAAATAAATATAGGCCATACAAATATTTCGCCCGGTAATCGAACCCGGGAGCTCTGCGTGGCTGTCCAGCATGGTAACCGTTCGGCCACGGGCCTCCGTTATAAATAAAAAAATAAACATTTTCCTCTCTTTAGTCTTTTATTATTTCATCACATCGTTTGAGAAAAGCAGTATATAAGCTTCGGCGGGAACGGGGATTGCATGATTCGTATTAACACAAGGCCTCGCTAGTACTCGGCCTTGTAACTCATACTTGTCCAGGAATCCCTTACTTCCCGACCTCTGCAATAATGTACTATAATATTTGGTAAATTGATTATGTTTTGTAAACAGTTATGGAGCAGAAGCAGTTGTTTATGATGTTAGGAATGTAGCTCTATGATGTTGTTAGTGTTACAAATAATAACTAATGTCTTTCCATGTATTATAACTTGTGTGAGTGTGGTGTTTAACATTTTTTTCGACGGGACGAACAAGTCGTGCGCCTGATGCTAAGCGACACGCCTATCCATAACAGTTGCAGTGCCACTCAGAGCTTTAAATCACAAAGATCTGAGGGGTATTGCCACTGCGCCTGACACCCTGACACCCTGAGACTTAAGTTGACAAGTCCCATGTGCCTGTAATTTCACCAGCACCCTTACCCTTCAAAACCGGAACGCAGTAATGCTCACATTACAGCTTGGCGGCAGAAATAGGTAAGGTAGCAGTACTTCCCTGGACGAACTCTTTCACAAGGAGCTCTAGAATTAAGAATAATAATTAATTTCTATATACTTATGTCCCTATCTACTGGAGAGATAGGGTGATCCGGGGAGACTACGGCCTCTCCGGTTAAACCAGGGTACGGGCGTCCAGGCCGAGCCCTCCGCCAGTGTTACGGGCGTCTCTGATGGACTCGGACTTGGGTATGGACTTGCCGGGGTTTGTGATTAGCTGTAGGGATGAACACGTTCGTCTGCCCCGGCTAGCGTGTCTTACTAGCGGTCTAGATGAGAGCCTGAGGCGAGGAGATGCGGGCACGTGAGTTGCCCTTTAAGTTGTTAGCTATGTCTGGACATTGTCGCAGGACACTGCTATCGGCATCTCTGGCACTAAAGAGGACGAGCTAGACATCCTCCGGTCCCTCCAGTCGCGTAGAAATATGGGAATTGGAGAGACGCCGTTCATTCGGCGTCGGGAAGTGAGAGTGCCGCACAGCTCCGCCACCAATGAGGAGATTTGGTATTCGAATGAGAGTCGGTGCGGTGGCTACAGCTCCGTTACCTATTTGGAAAATAGGGAGGGTGCTATACTTGAACCCGGGGCGGCTCACCTAAGTCACTAGCCACAAAGAGAACCATGATGAACTCCGTGCAAACGGGTTGATCTGTGGTTAAGACCTAACTTAGATGGTCCCTGTGCGCTGTGTTCCCGCATAACCAAGAGGTTGATAGGGAGGGGCTATAAACGATATTTATGTAGCAAGACATGGGACCGTCTCAT
>NW_020653436.1:122738-127718 GCF_003589595.1 Hyposmocoma kahamanoa
AGGGGCTATAAACGATATTTATGTAGCAAGACATGGGACCGTCTCATTTTTCAGCTGTTTGTAGGTGCATATTGTTCTATATTATTCAAACTGATTTAAAATGGTAAATTATTGTAAAAATCAATACTTTGAAGAAGAAAAAGGTGTAAAATTCAAACAACAATGTTTTCTACTGAATATCAAGAATCTATAAACGTTTCGGTTTATACCTTTTTTATTTTTACGTCTTTGTTTACTTAAAAAGTTGAAATGGCATTAAGAAAACTTTGAATGTCTACTCGAAATAGCTTGAAAATAAAACCGAATAAAAGAAAAACATTTTTCTTTCAGCCCGTAAGTTTCCCTACTTAAAAAAACATCGTTGGCTTAAATACTATCCACGCTAAGCCACACACTAAAAAAACCGGACGCTTATCAATTGAATAACAGTTTTTCTTTGAATCAATCACTACATGATTCAATTAATTAGTTAAAATCGTTGCTACAATTATTGCGCTTGATTGATTCAAATGGAAAAAGGTTCAATTCACGTTTTTTCGTGACACCTCAAAGTGCTATTATCACATGTAGGTGAAAAGCACCAAAGCATCAGAAAAAAAGATAGTCTACTATAACTATCTTTTTTTCTATAGTGCCGTCTATTTTTTATTTCATGTTTTAATAGTGAACCTTAGAATAATAACGCATAGAATGATAGTTTCATATCAAACGAACTGTCACAAGTGAGGCAAAAACCAAATTCATGTAGGCGTAAGCAACTTGTAACTACGCTCGTCGGCACGCACACAAATATACAAATAATGATGCCATGGAATAACATTTCCCTCAAAAGTGGGGAAATTGTATCTTGCTTAACTCATCATTAAGTTAAAGGTGCCTACAGATTTGCCCGACATTGTCGATCAGGTGCCTACAGATGTGCTCGGTTTTGTCGATGAAAAACGAATATAGCACTTATTTGTAAATCCAAGATGGCGGACACGATTTTTCAAAATATGCTGTATCCTTTTCGAGGTATTTGGGGATACTCATTACGAATATGGCACTCATTTCTAAATCCAAGATGGCGGACACGAGTTTTGAAATAAATGCAATATGGGTATCATTTTCGAGGTACTTGGGGGTGCTCATGACGAATATGGCACTCATTTCTACATCCAAGATGGCGGGCACGATTTTTCAAAAAAATGCAATATGGGTATCATTTTCGAGGTACTTGGGGGTGCTCATTACGAATATGGCACTCATTTCTAAATCCAAGATGGCGGGCACGATTTTTTCAAAAAAATGCAATATGGGTATCATTTTCGAGGTATTTGGGGATGCTCATTACGAATATGGCACTCATTTCTAAATCCAAGATGGCGGACACGAGTTTTCAAATAAATGCAATATGGGTATCATTTTCGAGGTACTTGGGGGTGCTCATTACGAATGTGGCACTCATTTCTAAATCCAAGATGGCGGGCACGATTTTTTCAAAAAAATGCTATTTGGGTATCATTTTCGAGGTATTTGGGGATGCTCAATGTGAATATGGCACTATTTGTAAATTCAAGATGGTGGGCACGATTTTTCAAATAATGGCAAGTTGGGTATCGTTTTCGAGGTATCTGGGGGTGCTCATTACGAATATTGCTTTTGTTTGAACTGTTGTGTTTGCCATCTTGGATTTAGAAATGAGTGCCATATTTGTATTGAACATTCCCAAACATCTCGAAAACGATACCCAACTTGCCATTATTCGAAAAATCGCGCCCGCCATCTTGGATTTAGAAATAAGTGCCATATTCGAAACCTAAAACCGAAAATGCCATAAGCAAACATTAAAGAAAATAACTGTTAAAATAGATTAAAAAATCGCTTAAGAATGCTTCCCTTTTAAGAAAATAAAATATTTCAATATCAAATATTTCGCTTGAGTTACGAAAAGAAAGACATATTATAATAAGCTATCAAAGTTGTACTGGTGGTGTCAACACTATAGTAGAAATGAATATATACTGTAAATTTGTTGCAATATGTGCTGCAATTCAAATAAAATTAAAATAAATAATTATTCAATAAAGCATGAACGCAGAGCCGTTAAAAGTATTATAAAATAATTAAGTGTCCCAATCACTTACAGGAGTTAACGAAAACATTTAATGTTTATTCAAGTAAATAATAGTTCAAGATGCGCAAATAAATCGAAATTACAGGCACCACTAAAATTTACGTAATATAATTATTTTGATACAGAATAGCAAAATGGGGAGAAAAAAAATTCGTTACTTTGCAACACTTTCGTATCTTGTTGCCGCGAAATTCTTTTTCTGTTTTAGTGAATATTTACATAAAAATATGAGTTGAAACGCATTACTTACTTGTGGAATGCGATGTTAGTGTCTATTTTGTTTGTCTGTTGTATTTTTACACCCATTTACCGCACATTTCGTCATTTTTAGCAAAAAATTTTGGAGCTGTTCGCGGTGCAATATGACCTTGAGCACTAACAGCCCGCGCGCTCCTGGGACGCGTTTGGAACCCTCTAACTTGCCTCACTTAGCGTGTGCGGGCTAGGTTTCTATGCGTTATTATTCTAAGTAGTGAACTATAAAGTGGCGCCACTGTAAAAAATCAGCTGATTAGTTTAGAAAATGGCAAAACAGTGAGACCACGTAACTTTTTTCCACTACAAAGAATATATTATTCTAGAAATAGTGTTGATTTCGTCTGGGTAAGTACAAATTACTATTGCAAATGTATGTTTTATAAAGTCTAGCATCTATTAATATATATAAATGCATAAATATTTTCAAACCGATAATGTTTACTAAGTTGTATCGGGTTTTTTTGGCATTGTGAAATGTTAATATTGGATACCTACGCGAACCTAATAATGGATAACTGATATTAGGATACTTTTATAAATGAGAACTTGGAAGCTACATGCAAGTAATATATTTTTTTATATTATATAAAAAGACTAAAATATCGAGTTGTTAGGTTTTCGCGATTGTTACACATAGGAAATGAAACTATTTTTCCGGATTTAAATCGTGTATATTTGTTTATTCAAACAAACCGACGTTTCGGGCCCTTTGCAGGTCCCATGGTCATGGTTGACGTGACCATGGGACCTGTAAAGGGCCCGAAGATAAAAATATAAGTCTAAAATAGTTTTTTTTTATAATAATAATAATAACGCACACACTCAACATAGCCCCGCACTAGGGAAACCCTGTGTCGCGGGTGCCATGGACACACACATAGACAACCACAAATTACACCCAAACTCACGAGAGATATAATTGTAGGCCATACAACTATTTCTCTCGGCCCGGGAATTGAACCTGGGACCTCTGCGTGGCAGTCCGGCATGGTAACCGTTCGGCCACGGAGACAGTTTATGTTTGAGTTTATGATTTTTTGGACAGGAAGGAGACTATTGGCCTTATTTTGCTATGGTTATAAAAACACCGTCTCCTGACGCTTCACACATTAAGTTAAGGTGTATATTTCCCAACACTGTGAATTTGATACAAGTTCTAAGGCCTAATTGAATTCTCCATTAATTCTAACTCCGTCCCTGTAGTCGGGATCACATTACGCTACCAAATTGATTCGCCAGGTAACCTCGTGAGGGCGCCAACCATTTACGTACATAGTCCGTTTGTACATAGTTACGCATATATGTGTTCCGGGAACGTAATGGATTTAATTTATTTTAGCTGTAATAACAAAATAGGACACTTTTAAAAAACGCCTGCTAAAAACTGTTAGCAAAGTACATTGTGTGAATTTTCAACTATTTAAATATTTAGGCGTGGTTACCTTTCTTTATATTCTTGAAGATAGTTCCAGGGATATTTACAACCCGGTTCAGTCATATACATGAGATACCTGACCCCGACCGACCTTTTGGTTTTGAGAGCCATAGTACGTATTGAACAAAGAAAAAATTAAAGTAATTTCAACTTTATCGTATAAGCAATACAGTGAAGTGTTGTTTGAAGATGATCAACTTATTTTAAAAACCAATACTAAATTTCGTCACTTAACATCCAAGTAAATTGGTCGAGCGGCCTGTTGTATGGACTGCCAGTGCAATGCCCGTGGTTCGATTCCACGTTATAACGTTATATTTTTAATGTTCAGCATTGTTTCACTTTTTAATGTTAATGTCATTGACTTACAAATAAATGGACGACGGGTCTAATACACAAACCACGAAAAAAATGTCCCAAGTCAACCTATTTAAACGTAGTGACATGTAAAGGAATATGAAAAAGCTAAAACGTTGAATTTAAATTGTAATGTCATCGCAGTACTGTCTAATTTTGCTTGCTTCGCTGTCAGTCGAACAAACGAAGACTAAAGCCAATATACCTATTTCTGCCGCCAAGCTGTAATATGGGCACTACTGCGTTCCGGTTTTACAGGGTGCTGGTGAAACTACAGGCATCTGGGATTTGTCATCATCATCACATCAGCCGGAAGACGTCCACTGCTGAATATAGGCCACTCTCAAAGATTTCTAGACTAGCCGGTCGGACGTAATGCATCCATCGGTTACCTGCCGCCCTTACCAGGTCATCCATCCATCTAGTAGGGAACCGTCTCACTGAACGCGTTCCGGATCGTGCTCTCTATTCGAGAACCTTACTGCCCCAACGGCAGTCAGTTGTAGAACTGACTGCCGTTGGGGCACATAGCTCGTAGGAGCTATGTGCCCTGCCCACTGGCATTTCAAACTGCTAATCTTTTAAGGTATGTCGGTGACGTTCATTCTTCTACGAATCCCGTCATTTCTGATGTGATCACGTAGAGAAATGTTGAGCATTCCTCGTTCCATAGCCTGTTGAGTGACTTGAGCTTTTTCATGAGACCCATAGTAAGCGACCACGTCTCAGAGCCGTAGGTCATCGATGGCAATACGCATTGCACGAAGACTTCCTTAAGGTGCAGAGTGCTCTTCAGTTATTTGCAATTTATAGC
>NW_020653437.1:0-14246 GCF_003589595.1 Hyposmocoma kahamanoa
TGTTAAAAATTTAAAAAATAAACAATTTAGATTTTCAGTACAAATCGACAATTTCATACTTTAACCCCTATTACATCGATCCATAACTGGCGATACGCTGAACAAGTAGTAACATACGAAAAGACAAAATGGGCAGTAAACACCTTTGAACCGTACAAAGCTCCGGGCCAAGATGGAGTATTTCCCGCACTCCTACAATGGGGCGGGGACACACTGGTCCAGCACCTGGTCAACATCTTTCAAGCCTGTCTAGCATTCAGCTATGTGCTCTACAGCTGGCGAGAGGTAAAAGTCATATTTATACCGAAACCAGGTAAAAACGACTACACTGACGCGAAGTCCTTCAGACCAATCAGCCTCACATCGTTCTTTTTGAAAACATTAGAAAGGTTATGTGACAGAGAACTGAGGGATGGAGCGCTTAAGAACATACCACTACACGGAAACCAACATGCATACAGTCAAGGCAAATGAATCGGCCCTACATGCCGTTGTGGGCAAGATAGAAGTGGCCCTCAAAGACAAAGCAAACTGCCTAGGCACCTTTATCGACATTAAAAGAGCCTTCGATAAAACCAACTTCTCCAGCATTTAATCAGCACTGAGGAGGCACGAAGTGGATGAAGTGCTCATCAGCTGGATTAGCAACATGCTAAAATTAAGAACAATAAAAACAACAGCAAATAAGACCCCATGGGCCATTGTAGCGAAGGGATGCCCTCAAGGAGGGGTACTGTCGCCTCTGCTGTGGAACATGGTCGTAAATGACCTCATCATTAAACTGAACAAAGAACATTCCTATACAGTAGGATATGCTGATGACATAGCTATACTGGTAACAGGAAATTATGCCAATGTACTCTGCGATATTACACAAGTTGCACTCCGGATTGTGGAAAGATGGTGCAGGGCATATGAACTATCGGCAAAGACGGAACTAGTAATGTTTACAAACAAAAGACTACTGGGTAACTACCTACTACCCAAACTCTTCAGTACAGAACTACAGATATCAATCGAAGTCAAGTACTTGGGAGTAATACTGGACAACAAGTTAAATTGGAACAAGCATCTGGACAACAAAATTAAAAAGCCACTATCACCTTCTGGCAGTGCCATAGAATGGTAGGTAAACAATGGGGACTCTCACCCAAAATAACACTATGGCACTACTGGCTCTACACAGCGGTGATAAGACCCATGATCAGTTACGGCGCGATAGTAAGGTGGCCACGTACCAAACTGACGACCGCAACCGACAAGCTGGAAAAATTCCAAAGACTCGCTTGCATGGCAACGAACGGCTGCATGAGGACAACTCCGACTGCGGCCCTCGAAGCGATGCTGGACTTGCGACCCCTCCCAATGTTCATCAGACAGGAAGCGGCGTCAACAGCAGTGCGTCTAAACAGAACCGGCCTTTGGAAGCACATGAGGACCCCACATACAGAAATTCTTTATAAGACAGTCAATGAGGAACCGCTACTGGAGGCGGCTGTGGATAGGATCCCAAAACAATACATCTTCGACAAAAAATACAAGATACAATTGTGTGAAGATCCAAATGAAGGACTGAACCCCAGAGAGGTCCGCGTCTTCACTGATGGATCTAAAACAATTCAGGAACAGGTACTGGGGTATTCTCAGAAGACCTCAATATCAGGATATCAACACCGCTTGGTGACCACAACACAGTATTCCAGGCTGAATGCATGGGCATCAAGTTGGCGGCAGAAGCAATCATAGCGAGAAGAGTAAAGAACCACTCCATTCGAATATTGTCTGACAGTATGTCAGTACTTCAAGCACTGAACAGCTATGACATAAACTCAAGGCCAGTGTTAGGCGTTAATCAATTAAATTTCAATCAATAATTCAATCAGATTAAAAAATCAATTCTATTGAATTTTTTTTTTCTTTAAGATTTTAATTGCAATTGATTTTAATTGCAATTGATTTTAATTGCAATTGATTTTAATTGCAATTGATTTTAATTGCAATTGATTTTAATTGCAATTGATTTTAATTGTAATTTTATTTTAATTGCAATTGATTTCAATTGAATTGATTTTAATTGCAATTAAATTTGCAATTAAAATCAATTCCGGCCGGTTGGGGGCCCCGGTTGGGGGCCCGGTTGTAGGCCGGTTGGGGGCCCGGTTGTAGGCCGGTTGGGGGGCCCGGTTGGGGGGCCCGGTTGGGGGCCCGGTTGGGGTCCCGGTTGGGGGACCCGGTTGGGTTCCGGGTTGGGGGACCTTGTTGGGGTCCCCGGTTGGGGGCACCGTTTGGGGGGCCCGGTTGGAGGCCCCGTTGGGGGCCCTGTTGGGGGCCCGGTTGGGGACCCGGTTGGGGGGCCCGGTTGGGGGCCCAGTTGGGGCCGCGTTGGGAGCCCGGTTGGGAGCCCGGTTGGGAGCCCCGGTTGGGGGCCCGTTAGGGGGGCCCAGTTGGGTGGCTCGGTTGGGGGGCCCGGTTCGGAGCCATCAGGCCCTCAACCGGGGCCCCCAAGCGGGCCTCCAACCGGGGCCCCCAACCGACCCCCTAACCTGCCCCCAGCAGGCCCCAACAGGCCCCCACCACCAACGCCCTAACTCACCCGCATATGCCCTATAAATTTATCATAATTGTCAGTTTTAATTGTTAATTGTTAATCAAAAACATTGAAAAGATTGAAAATTGATTAATTGTTAATTGTAGATATTTGCGATTAACGATTGATCAATTGTTAGTTGCGAGAACAGCAATTAACAATTGATTAATTACTTTAATCAATTGTTAATTAATTGATTAACGACTTAACTCTACAGTGGATTAAAGGACACAGCGGCTCACGTGGCAATGACGCAGCAGATGAACTAGCCAGAAAAGGTCGGAGACGGACGCAGTAGGACCAGAACCCATAGTGTCCCTCCCCTACCAATGGTCCAGAACAACTATACACAAAGGTACAAAAACTTCACATATATATACACAATAATACATGGACCACCCTTACGGTTTGTAGACAGGCGAGGGAAGCACTCCCAACGTTCAATGCCAGTCTATCACGAATATTAATTAAACTCAACAGGCAAGAGCTTCGCACTCTAACTGCCGCCCTAACAGGTCATGGTCCATACAATAAACACCTTTTCAATTTAGGTATCACAGACAGCCCTCTATGCAGAGTGTGCATGGAGGGGGAGGAAATGGCTGCACACATCCTAGTACAGTGCTCCGGCGTGGCCAACTACAGGGCAAAGTACCTTGGAGTGCCAAGGTTGCTCCCCGAAGTCTTCAGCAAGCTGAGGAGGCTGCTGAGATTCCACGCACGGCACGAGTAGGACCCTGCACCCACCACACGCAAAATAGGCGCCTTGACGTCGAGTTGCGGACACCAGCCTGTTACACGAAGTACCAAGTACCAAGTACCTATTTGAGATTCGCCTCTCCCATTGCTTAAAAGATTAATGTTGAGTTTTTAAATGGGAGGCGGAATTCCACACTGCAAACTTTTATATGCGTTATCGAGCAGGACCACTTTCTGCATGTGTGCTACAGGAGACACGCCTGAAGCAGCTAGCGAGGCAGACTAGAATGAATCCATTATTATTAATATTAAAAGGGAGGCCTCATTCAGGGTCTATGCAGCCTCTCATCACTGCAATTATTAATTAATCTATCACCAGTTAACTACATACTGTCTATTTTCTAGGACATCATCAAGGTATGTTTAGAACATTGAAAACATTGCAATAAGAAAATTCATGTTCAAATTAGACTATCAATGTTTCATTGTGACCTCAAAAACTTACCAATTTCTTTATAATATTATATTATATTATATTACATAGTTCACTATAGATTTGAATTTGAAGTATTACCTCTATTTGACTACCTCGGTGGCCCAACAGTTTGAAATATGGGTGCTGGATGAGGAACTCCTGGGTTCAGGACCCCGATACAGGAAAGAACCATTTCTAAATCGGTACTGGTCTGGGTGTTCGAGGTACTGCTTTAAAGTGAAATTCTCTAGTTTAAGATTAGACAACGAATTGGTGTTTACAAATTATTATTACATTATATCTTGACTATTCAATCTGTTATTTGATATTCTTGAAAACATTATTATTATATATATATATATATATATATATATATATATTAATTAAATATTCTCTATAGAATAATGAACATTTATTCAGAATAACAAAGATTGGTCTAGTTGGAAATGAAAGTATTTGTTTTTTCACACAAACCAGCATCTTGAAATAGAGTTTGGTCATGACCATAGGTCCTGTCAAGGGCCTGATAATTTGGTTTGTTTGAAAAAATAAATGTAAGTATGCAATTTAGAAAAATTGGTTTAATTTCTAATATGTAACAGTCCCAAAAACCTAAGGATTCAATACAATTGGTGTAGTTTAACTTAAGTATTGTTTTAATAGAACTATGTTTTTTATAAAACTTAGTTTCAAAACTTATTCTAATCTTACTTAAGATTACAAGTTTAATCAAGGTATCAAATTTTCGCTCTTTGAAAACTTTCTATGTCATTTTCTTTGATTTATATAAAAATAGTACCTAGGGTAGAGCTGGATTATATTGATATCTGCATATAGTTTGCGAACTTGACAAAATACATAGAAACATATAAAGTTCCACAACTAAAAAGTATTTTAAGAAGTCCTCAATAAGAAAATATTTACATACTTTGTCTTTATCTCAATTATCTGACAAGTCAACAAACGAATAAGAAAGTAAGGGAGAGTTTAATAATAAATAGGTAAGTTGAATGCCCTTATAATGATACCCTCGTGGCGAAAGGCAATTGAACGACTCTAGATTTATTTCGAATTCAGAACATGTAATTACATTTCCGCTGTACTCAGGATGTATAGCGATTGGATGAGACGTCAAACTTACCGACTCCCAGCTTCACAGTTTTCAAAGGAACCCACATTATGTAACCGTACACACGCCTACACTTTATAATACTTAAAATAAGACTAAATCATTGTAAATGGAAATGTTTTTGACGATAAAACAGGAAACTCGCAAATGGAAAACAGATTAATTTGATTGATTGACAAACGAGACCATAGAGTACATTTGAATGCATAATGATTGAAGACAAAACTTCAAATGGTACCCAACCCAACCATCCAAAGTGCCATCTAGCGAAATCATGAACAACTAATCTTCTTATTCTTCTTTTTACTCATTGGCTGTGCCCTTTTATGATTTCTCCAGTATCAAGTAGTCCAATAAGTAAATACCTGAAACTATGAAATTACCTACCGAAACTCATAAAATAGTCTTATGAGTTTCAGTAGGTTCTGCTATTTAACAAGTTTTGTGGGGACAACAAATCCTAATATCAGAATTTCACAAAATGTGACGTCTTGGATGGGAAATAAATAAAAAGGGACGCTAGAAGTACAAATAGGAATTTTAGCGAATTTTATTTGTAGCAGTGAAATAAATACTTCTTGAAACAATCTTTAGACTCATACGTAAATCACAACGTGTATAAACCCGTTACATTTCATCGAGCTTAATATTTTTGTTAACTAAAAAGCCATTAGCTCTTCTAAGTATCTGTAATATAATAATTATTGATGCGTAATGTTATTTATTTCAGTTACAATACGAAGGTTACATTAATCATTTTCCTGTTATATTATTGTATTTGCACTATTTAAGAATTGTAATAGTTCCTTTACGCTGTATAATATCTATCTCCGTAGGAATGATGGTAATATTACCTATAATAAGCACGGAACATCATAATGCGAGTGATGGTAATATCACTGTAAAGCAATGTGATGGTAATATCATGGAGTTATGATGACTGATGTAATATGATGGTAATAACAAAACAAACACGGAGTAGTGCAGTGTTGCTAGACTGTATTTCTAATATTTCTCGTACCTTTTGACCCTCTCGCGTAATAAGTAGCTTTTTTAAGTTAATTTGCGTAACTTTTGAGAGCGATAGGATTTTTTTAAAGTCAACCATGTTTACAAGCGTATCCAAATTAGACATTAGAGTAACTCAGAGAAGGTGTAAACAAAAGGAAATAAGTTGAAAATGGAAATTGCTTTTACTGTGTTTCATGAACATAATGGGCCTAATATATGTACAAAATAAATAATCAAAGGTGTATGATAACAACTTTGCTGTATGAAAGGTTAAAAACGAATGGAGTGGAGGCACACGTCACAAATTACATATAAAACTAAACTTTAAATTAAAAAAAACTTAAACTAAAAGCAAACATTTTAAACTTAAAACTATAGGCGCTGTCGCCTTTCTCTAGCTCCACCAAGGGCCGGTTCAGTTTCAGGTAACGAAACATAACTTTCGATTCAAGGGTCCTGGCAACACTGGAGTGATGGGTAATGCCACAAACTGATAAAAGATACTTGGCGATGCCAAGGTAATGTTTATAACGCATTTTATTTTTAGTCTGTGTTATGTCTTGGGTATTAGTGATATCACGTGTAATATTACAATTACGGAAATGTAATGTGACATGAGGGCGCTCCCTTTTCAGGAACATTAACCTGTAATGTAACAGTTCAAATTCGAGCATTACATCGGCGAGGGAGGAGAACCGAGCATTACAAAGCACCACCTGTAATGATATAAATGATATAATGATAATTATAATTTGTAACGTTAGTGGCGCCGTCACCCGGAGTATTCACGTTTAATGTAACAGTTAGTTCAGATTCGAGCATTACAATGGTGAGGGAGGAGAACTGAGTGTTACAGCTCGCAATTATTATTCAATTTGTTACATTAAAATAAGGCTGAAATTCCACCAGATATAGTGGAAATGTTTTCAAGTCTTTACTTGAATTAAGTGCATGCGAGTGCGTGCGAGTGCTTGTGAGTGCCTGCGAGCGCCTGCGTGCGAGAAAATGATAGGTAGCCATTGCACTTCACGCATACATTGGCGCGTGTGCAGACAGCGCTTGTACGCAACAGTAGTAGAGGCACACGCAGGTGCTCACTGGCACTCGCACGCACTCACACGCATTCACAGGCACCTGATTCCAGTAAAGACCTAACAATATTTCCACTAGATAATATAGAAGTGGATATGGTCACACAGCCTCGCCGTCGACTCTGCTTATCCCACCATACTTCACCCGAACCGCACACCTCCACATTTCTATCACAATATTTTAAGTAATGGTCAAAATGGAATTTTGGATTGTTACATTCCAGGCGAACGCTCCCGGTGAGAAGCGCACGTACATAACTTTTCGTGGTAGGTACTGTATTGCATAAGTCATAAGTCTATTCCAAATACATAGCTCGTCTGGATAGTCTATGGTAAATCTTGTGTCAAAATTGGTACTATGAATTAACACAAGTAGTATTGAGGAATCATATCATCCTCCAACATTTTAATTTTTAAATTTAAAAATTATGTAAAAAGTTAAAAAAATTGTTATTTTGATATACACTATATTATTTTTATTATAGTTATATTTTCCATGAACCGAATGAGTGACTAACAAGTGAGATGAGTAAAAAAGAAAAAGAATGAGTGAAACATTCATTCCTCGAGTTCAGCGTGAGTATCACTTAGTAGTTTGTGAGTATCACAGACATTATATCTGTGAATATGATGTTGATGTGATTCGATTCGCTCTGGACCTTTTGGAGGGAAAAGTGTCATTTTTATTTTGACTTTCAATTATTTTGTGAAATCTAGTTTAAAGTGGAATAGGATAGTGCTATTGTGCCTTAATCGAAGATTATAACGCGAAATTATACGAATCTCGAAATAAAATACCCGTATCGGCCCGTTTTAAGGAATCCCGAGTCAATCCAAGCACGCCGCCTCAAATTGCCTATCCTCTTTGTGGCGGCCATATTTACAGAAACATATTTAAACTTCATGTTTAGGCTGATGGCTTTGCCAAAGCCTTAATAAATTAAAAAAAAAAAGTTGATGTGATGACTTGTTGTGAACTTCTACGTAGTCTGTGCTTGTAAAATTGTGTTGTGAGGTTATGGTTATTGTTTGTTTGTTGTTGCACTGTGTTTATCGTGATTTTACATACAAATACCTTTGAATAGTACAAAATAATGTCGGACGACTTTGTTCCATTAAATCAAAGCACACCAACTGCTGGCAAATGGCAGGGACAAGTAAGATACCAGAGGAATAATTGGCAAACGAACTGGAGTATGAACGGTGCAAGGCGAGGCAATAACAGGCGGCGGAATAACTCACAAAGGAACAGTAGTTTTGGTGTAAGTTTTCATCATCATCATTATCAACTCATTTATACGTCACACTGCTGAGTACAGGTCTCCTCTCAGGCGAGGATCTAGGCCATAGTCCGTCATGCTGGCCCAAAAACTTCTTCGACGTCCAGTTTTCATCACGATGTTTTCCTTCATCGCAATATTCATGGTAGATTTCCAATTAAATTTAGCACATAAATTCCGAAAAACTCAAAGGTGCGAAGAGCTTAGATTCAAACCCAAAGCCACTGCTTCAGAGGCGATACATCAAACCATTAGACTACTACAACTTAGTGTCGATGTAAACTATAAAATTAAGAAACCATCAACTCAATATAAAGAGGAAGTAGTTTTGGGTTGCAGACATACCCATATTACATACATAACAGCCAAAATAAATAACGCTTTTTGAAATTGCTTAATAAGTTGGAGTAAAATTAAATATTCAGCGGTTCAATTCTGAATTGGTTTTCTGAAGTGTATCTTGCTTTTCAGAGTGACAGCAACAGCAGTAGCAGTCATGAGAAAGCCGGTATAGATGCTTATTTACATCCCTCGATGCTACAAGACCCTTGGGTTCCATTACGGAAATGGTTGGAAGAAAATAAGAAATGATACACTGATAGTTAGGTAATAAGTATAGGTTGTAATTTATCGTAACTTAAACACATTAAATGTGTTGATGACGCGATACATGTGTATCAGGATTGTAGCAAAAGGAAAACTGTTGTGTTTACCTACCCCGATGGTGAAATATATCAGTACCTCCAACATAGGTGGTTGTAACTCAGAGTTTAGGAAAATGTGATATGCGACCCATTATAATATGTAACAATATTACACAGTATTAAACATTAATGAAATCAAAATATGATATTTTTATTTACTAAACAATTATTTTTATTTATTTACTAAAAACATTTATTTTCTGTTTTCACTATGTATATAAACATTAATTACTTTTAAATGATGTTATTTAAGTGTAATATGTTTTTCTGGTTTGTTTATGAAATTATCAGCCAAATGAATGGCTAACTGATGGTTAGTTAGCTATCACTGTTGTAAACACAGAACAATAAATACTGTAGATGTGGTTAGTTAGCATCGGATATGTGCCAACTATGGCTCTCGAAACACCTATCTGAGCTCATTTTGTCATTTTCGCTTGGTATGGTATGGTTGTGTCGTTCTTTTGCGCAAATTCTCTAAAATCCTAAAAGAATGCTTCAGTTGTGCTGTTTTAGAGTGCAAAAATGACAGCCACACCAAAAATATTACCTGTGGTGGTATTTCATTTCATTAGAACGACTCATTTTTATAAATTTTCAGTTTTCTGTTTATCGAAATAATTCTTTTGTTACTAGAAACGAAAGTGAAGCTTATATCCCTGCAATATGGTCGCTTCTTTCTTGGAGAAATAAATTAATAACTCCAATTCGTCAACAAATTTTTTGAGAATAGGCAATATCGCGACGATTGCAGAATTTCTACAAAGGTATTTTTACGGAATATATTTAGTATTTGCCTTCATTAATTTCATGTGAAAACCATTATTCTCGTTCATCATACAGGACAGGACTCATTTTAAAAAATTGTCTTGCCCAAACTCAAAAGTTCTGAACTAAACTTATTTCAGGGAACTAACACTGACTAAAAAAGTCATCGTCAGTTCTCCAAAGTCGTGTATAAAAAACTTTCAGGTTCAGGTTCTTTAGTGTTATCATGTACGTACGTACTTTTCATGTTTATCCACAGATTATATCAGTACATCAAAACTTGATACTTTGGCATTGACTTACAATTATATGAACGTCGGGTCCGCGCTAAAAAGTGTCCGAACTTATAGGGCGTTAAAATCGTATACAGAGCGTCATTCACGCTTTAATCTTCGTTTGTTCGACAGACAGCGAAGCAAGCAAAATTAGACAGTACTGCGATGACATTACAATTTAAATTCAACGTTTTAGCTTTTTCATATTCCTTTAGATGTCACTACGTTTAAATAGGTTGCTTGGGACATTTTTTTCGTGGTTTTTGTATTAGACCCGTCGTCCATTTATTTGTAAGTCAATGCACTTTGGACCTTTTTTTATCGCAAGTGGCATAGAGTAGAATTTAAATCTTAATTGTTAAGCTTGACATGCTCTTTATCCTATACATACTGGACTTTATGATATCAAGTAACGGGACGAACAAGTAATGCACTGGATGGTAAGCGACACGCCTGTCCATGGCAGTTGCAGTGCAATTCAGAGCTTTAAATTTCAAGGAACTCAGGGGCACTGCCACTGCACCCATCAGCCTGAGACATAAGTTGACAAGTCCCATGTGCCCATATCATGTTCCCTTATAACCTTAAATAAAATTATTGTTTAGAATACAATAGAATAGAAACCATTTATTATAAAACGCCACAACACAAAAATACACAGTAAGAAATTTAATAAAAAGATAAAGCTAAATTAAAACAAAAATAAAATGAGAATGACAAAAAATAAAATAAAATGAATTAAAAATAAAATGTTAGTAATAGGTAATGAAATTACCACAAATATAGTCAACACATTTGGTCTGTGCTCAACACTATTGTGTACTAAGTAGATGTCATGTATGTAAAAGTGGCTGTGGTGTGTGGTGTATGTAAAAGGATCCACTCAGCTAATGTCAACGCCGAGAAAAGGCTGTAACGCTGATTTTCAGTGGACCCTAAAAGTGAATGAATACCGGACGTGTGTGGCGTCGTTTCTTTTAGTCAACAAAATAAATCAAGTTTTCATATTAGGTAAACAACTGAATTCTCAATTTTGAATTTTCAATTTAATTAGTCTTTGCTTTTTTAAATTTATTTTTTTATTTATAATTAGTCTAGCTTAATTGTTGACGTCTATTTAAGTTATAAGCTTCGTAATCTCGGGTATTTGCCAAATATACAAAATAAAATAGATATAATATTTAGAATTAATTACAAACCATTAAACACTTTAAAAGTGGCATGTTAGTTCATTATTTTAACAAATCCTGATCTGATTTCCCCGATTTCCCTGTTTCATGTAGGCTTCGGGTTGCCGGTTGGTAGGCTTAGGCCAGACGAGCATAATTTTGTGAGTTGTGAGTCGCGTAGTTTGCGTTCGACTGAAATTCGGTTAGGCGCCAGAAGAACGTATTTCGTTCAGGTGCTTTTAAGCGTTTGTACGAGGTGTTTGAGTCATATAGTGTAATGAAGCAAGAAACGTGTCTACTCACGCACATCCAATACCAAAGATACCACTTCCCTCACCCCTATCTCCAATCACACCAGAACATCGGTGCTGCATGTCGGTGATCAGCACGGTGCGACCGGAATTCAGTCGTAATTACGAGCGTGATACGTGAGTTGGCAGGTAACTCATTTTGCATCGTCGTGTGGCGTAAACCGGACTTTTATATGAAACCGAATGCAGCGTATATTACGCAACTCAATTAACGCAACTCACAATTCACAAAATTAGGTACGTTCGCCACACCTTAAAGATAATTAATTGTGCACTTTTAGCATCTAGAGACACATTCGTTAGTATCAACGTTCCTATAGGTGCCAGGTATGCACCAGCAGTCGCAAGTATGTTTAGGGATGAAGTGGGAGCTTCTCGGTGCACAGCTCGGCTCTAACCCGCAATCAGGGCCAGGGTTGTGTTCTCCTGGAAGGCAATCTTCAGCTGTAAAAGAATTGTCGTCATTATTATAAATACCCTTTCAATGCGCTGCAATATAATCCGCCGCTGTAATTAGCTAAATAATTATATGAAAAAATAATTGTTGAGATACGTGTGTGACACACAACACTAATATATATTGTACATAAACTAATTTATATTGGGTATTGATGGCTAAACAACTGTAAATAACTCGAGAAATGTGTTTTAATGTAACGACTTAATCAGGGTTTTGCATTTGTTATGTTTACCTGGACGAGAATGACTCAATTAACAATGCGCGCTGATAAACGTCCGGCGCTAGCGCAGCGTCGAACGCGCGTTTAGAGTTTTTTTTATAATATCAAGTGACGGGACGAACAAGTCGTGCGCCTGATAGTAAGCTACACGCCTGTCCATAACAGTTGCAGTGCCATTCAGAATTTTAAATCGCAAAGATTTAAGGGGCACAGTCACTGCGCTCGTCACCCTGAGACATAAGTTGACAAGTTCCATGTGCCTTCATATGGCCTGTAATTTCACCACCATCCTTACCCTTCAAAACCGGAAAACAATAATGCTGACATTACTGCTTGGCGGCAGAAATACGTAAGGTGGCAGTACTTTCCTGGACAAACGCTTTCACAAGGAGCTCTAGTGCTACTAAAATAAGAATACGCTCTTCAACGCTTTTAATCATTTATTTGCGCCCTAATGCCCGGAATACGCGAGGCCAGTTTTTTAAGCTAGGACTACAAGCTAGTGCTACTAAACTAACAAGCTAGTGACTCTGTCCTGGCTTGGTACATTCTAGAACGATTTACATGATGCCATAAGCCAGTATTATTGCAGTCTGTGGGTAATAATGGAGAGCTTTCGTAAAACAAACACTATTACTTGGCTTCTATGCCGATTATTTATAATTTGCCCCGTATTTTTGTAATGTTGAATCATGCAGAGAATTATCTTTATACTACGCAATAGTGGCGTTAGAGACTTTACGGTACAATTGTATTTATTTTGAATTATTTACGGCGCTCAGTTACGGCATGTAAACTGTCTCGGAAACACGTGGTCAGCGGTCGAGAAAACAAAAGCTAGTAGCGCAAATAATAGAACCTCATCCTATTAAACTATCGTAGTTTGAGACGGTAGCTTACTGTCTTCCTCACTAGCTTACTATCCTAGAAATTAAGCTAGTTCTGTATATACGAAGCCAGAGTTACTAGCATCCTAGCTTACTAGTACTAGCTTGATAAACTAGCCTCCTGCATTCCAGGCATAAATGTGCCTAAGATTCATGATCAACATTAAAACGAATGTCCGTGTGTCTAGAGATCAAAATTGCTTTTTAATTACAATTAAATATGTGCGGGTCATTATAAAATATACGTAGTTTTTTTTATTTCGTAGCCATTTCATAGCCATATCATTGCGGTCTCAATACTCAAAATAATGACGTTAGACAAAATGAAGCTGCTGGCCTAAATTTGTTACGGCATAAAACACATAATCCGAGTTTATTTACCTAAACTTCAAGGAAGAAATACATACAGGGTGGCGCAGAAGTAATGATTAAAACGAATGAGGAGGTACGGTTGAGTATTTTTAATTGATTTGATTACTACGTTGGCTTCCGGAAATAAATGGTTCTAAAGTTGTTCAACTTTTTGTGTTTTTTCGCAAAATCACTAATTGCACCCAAAAAATCACAAACAATATCCACAAGGACGTTAGATAAGTTTTTTCTTGCATTATGTGTCTGTTCATCAGAACTCTGTCCTGAGATAATTAAATATTAAATACGCGTACCTACGTAAGTATTGGTAAAAGGCGCGTATCTGCATTAGATAAACCCAATTTTTTAGGAGAGGGATTTAACATTATTACTTTGTTATTTCAATGGCTACGACTATCATTTTTGCACAGTAAGCATTAACTTATGTTGTGTTATAACAATAGATTTTCTTAACTAACGCTAAGTTGTCGTTGTCGTGGTAACCCCACGACATTTGATTTGGCCACTTAATTACCGAAATGGAAACTCATAATCCAATGCTATTACGCGCTAGTATACTTACCCTTTTGAACTAATTTTTTTTTCTTTTAAGTAGTGTATTTAAAAGAAAAGTTACGTTTAACTTATTAATAAATATTTATTAATTATATATTCAAAATATAGAAGAATATACTACAGATAATACGGCATTTCGGAGGGAAATGTTATCCACTCTGTATCTAACTTAAAGGTTCGGTAAATAATACACACACACACACACACACACACACACACACACACACACACACACACACACACACACACAAAC
>NW_020653437.1:14346-18096 GCF_003589595.1 Hyposmocoma kahamanoa
GATATATATATATATATATATATATATATATATATATATATATATCATTCTCACTCTGTCTATAACATTCCGGAAGTTGAATAAAGCTTACCTTACGTCAACATTCTTCTTCTTTCTCCTGTCCTTAACCCACGCTAGGTAACATCGGCACAACATGTTTTTTTTTTCCGCTCTCCCCTACCAGTCGTCATTTCCATACTCACACCTTTCTTACCCATGTCATCTTTCACACAATCCATCCATCTTTTCTTTGGCCTTTCTTTCATCTTATATCCCTCCACATTCATACCTAACACTCTTCCACGCCTTACCTCAACATTGTTACGCATTACCTGGTTATCTTACTTTAAAATAATCCAAGTTGTATTGTTAGGGAAATACGAAACAGGGCAAATTCAGGTATAAATTAATATTTCACTACACACTACTCACCGAAAATAATAACAAGAGCCGCGAAAACAAAAGTAAAAACTACTAAAGTCTTCATCCTTCCTCGTTACAATCTAAATGATAATTTTATACGAGAATTCCATTATATATATACGCAAGACCTTGACTGCTACCAAGAACGCAGTGCAGTTTTTCTAATAACGACATTACGCAATCGGGTATTGTCCATACCCTTTTTTTATTTTGACATTTCATCATCAGCGGCACATACAAGCACCACTGCTGGGTACAGATTTGTTGTAAAGAGAGAATTAAGGCTAAACAGGTCGCCAATTTTCGAAGATTTTCGTGGACTCTATATACTAAATTACACATGATTCCCAGGAACTAACTAACCTCTCGGTTGTTAAAAGTTTAGTTGGAAGAAATTCCTTTATGGGATAAGCCCGGTGATATATAGAGATACAATAATAAAATAACTGAAAAATAGTAGGGTGGGTCATTGTCGACCACCCGACAATAAACCACTTAAATTTTTAAGAGTTGTAACTCTGGATCTATAGACCCAAATTATACAGTTTTTGCTTAGAAATATAGATAATTTTACTGGGAAAACTAAAGTAGTACTTCATTTTTGTCCAAATACAGTCAGTCCTTCTGAAACACGTTTTTTTAAAAAAAATATTTTATAAAATACAAAATACTACGCGAGTTTTGCTTAAATTATTGAAAACAATTACTTTTTGGGCATTCAACAGAAATATTAAACATAATTGAAAAAAAAAAACAATGCTTTAAAGACATAATAATGAAATATAAAGAAAAAAAAAACCAATAGTCTTACAAATTCAAATTAGAAGGTTTGTAATTTAGTCGTGCACTTACTTTGTGATTTTTTAAAATTATCTATCAGTCAATATTTTCATGTTTCATTTATCAGTAAGTTGTCAGTTTGTGTAGGCCTTCAAATTGGTCTATTTTGCACTACCCCATACTTGTAAAATTTGAGATTATGTAGCAACGTGCCTCAAAACCCGTTGGTTATTTTAACTACCTCAGTAAAAAGTGCATTGATGGCTAATCTACTATAACTATTAGTATGCAGCTACTGCTTATAAAAGTCAAACGAAACGAAATTGTTTGTTTTTGTTTTTTTTTTGGTAAAACATATAAACTACATAAACTATATTTAAAAAGTAATTACAACATTTGAAAATGGAACTCTTTGGCTGTAGAATACAGTGTTTCATCTGACTGTCACTTGTTTTTTACATTGTCGCGTCATTTTAGAAATTGGTTGTCTACATCACCATGGATTTAACTCGTGAAAATTTTCGCACACGACCGTATTGGTACACGACCCTTTGTTTGCTGGAAGTTATTGATAAACTCCGTAAAAATAACGATAATGCCAGTTCTCCCACGGCCAAATAGACAAATGAATTTTTGAAGGTGAACAACGTTGACCTTATAAACCATCTCGCGTACAGTCACGACCTGGCCACTTGTGACTTTTATTTATTTCCAAATATTGAGAACCAGTTACGCGGTCAACGATTTTCATCACCTGAAGAGGCTGTCGAAGAGTATGAAAAATATGTTTCAGAGATTATCACGGAGGAGTGGCATAAATGTTTTCAAAATTGGTTCATTCGTATGAAAAAGTGCATTAACGCTAACGGAGAATATTTTGAGAAACAATAAATTCATTTCGGACCATTTATGGTATTTTTTTCTTATTCATTCCGGAAACTTATTTTTTTTCCCTCCCCTTACAGGATGCAGGAGTTTACTAGCTTGACTGTGAGTGAGTGTCTCTCTTATATTGGACAAACAAAGCGAAGTATTTGTACCCGCGTCAAAGAACATATAGCTGATGTCAAACACCGTCGCGTAAACAAGTCTGCAGTCTGCGAGCATATCATGGATAAACCTACACATTCAATGAAGTTTGACAAACCCCAGGTCCTTGCAAAAGAAGTCCGTTATCTACCCAGGATGCTGCGAGAGGCCATTGAAATTAAAAAACATCCTAATTTCAACAGGGAAGGTGGTTTCTCAGTACCACCAGTTTGGGATCCAGTATTTCCTCTAATAAAAAATCCCAAACAGACATAAGACTGCAGTACTAATTAATATGTTTTACTTTATTCTAATTTCTATTATTAATTAATAATACCTTGAACTTAATAACAATTCATTCAATAAAATAATTTGTAAAACTTAATGTAGCTTAAATTGGAATGTTTTCTTTGTAAAATTAAAAATAAGGTATTTAACCCGTATATGCGTGTTTCCTCGACCTCTCAAAGGCTTTCGACCTTGTCTCATATGACGTGCTATGGCAGAAGTTGCGCTGTGAGACGGATCTCCCGGATGAAGTCACTGGGTTGTTCCGCTACTGGTACGAAAATCAGACTAACAGTATTAGATGTGCATTCAAAAGATTACAGGTTGAAATGTGGGAACTGTGCCGCCGGTGTTTCTCTATGGTAGTGAGATAAGTCGTGTCTCTCAATTTAAGTACCTGGATCACTGGGTAACCGATAACTTGCATGACAGTGCCGACATGGAGAGGGAGAGAAGGGCCCTGTCTGTTAGATGTAA
This sequence comes from Hyposmocoma kahamanoa, assembly GCF_003589595.1. Lineage (NCBI taxonomy): Eukaryota > Metazoa > Arthropoda > Insecta > Lepidoptera > Cosmopterigidae > Hyposmocoma > Hyposmocoma kahamanoa. Next base: position 17,344 of record NW_020653437.1, read on the forward strand.
TATGCTCGCCCGCAGGTTTGCTCGTTGCACCAAAGATGTAAAGATTTCATTATTTAAAGCATATTGCCAAAACTTTTACACAAGCAGCATGTGGGTGAAGTATACGCAGAGAACCCTGAATACTTTAAGGGTGCAATATAACAACGCTTTTAGGATGCTGATGGGGCTGCCGCGACACTGTAGTGCATCCGGCATGTTCACGGAGGCGCACACAGATAGCTTTCATGCCATTATGAGCAAGAAGGCTGCCTCACTTATGATGCGTGTACGCGGCAGCGCTAATAGCATCCTAACCGTTGTTGCCAATACGATGAACTGCCCCTACCAACTACATTGGGTGCAACTACACGTGCGTAGGGTAGTGGTCTAGACTCACTTCTCACTAAAATTAAGAAATTTTGTATTGTACTAACCATAGCACGTAATTAAAATTTACTGTATTACTAACATTATTATGGATCATGGTCCGAAATAAATAATTCTATTCTATACTTTTCTATTAATTAATAACTTTTGTAACTATAGTGAAAAGTAAAAAAATAGGGTGGTTTGTATCAATGTTAGACATAACTGGTTGAAGACTGTACCACCTCAGTGAACCGTGACCATGGGACCTGTAAAGGGCCCGAAACGTCGGTTTGTTTGAAAAAACAAATATAAGCGATTTAAATCCGAAAAAATAGTTTCATTTCCTATTTTATTGTGATTCTTATAAAATGTTTTATGATACAATAATGTGTTTTCATATTATAT
>NW_020653438.1:0-28930 GCF_003589595.1 Hyposmocoma kahamanoa
CTTATAAGGATAATTTCATTGTATGGGTCGAAAAAAATCGGGACAGCAGACGTTGATCAATTTAATAAGATTATTTTTCATACAAACTGAATAAAATTGTCATTTTTTTTAATGCTGGTAGACTTAGTTTCTTTTACGAATGATTTTACTATATTAGAAATTGTCATAATTCTATGAAATATATATAATTTACGAAACTCAGTAAGTCGGTTTCTGAGTCACATAATGTACCATAGGTGTATTCAGTACAGGTATTGGTCGGCACTTGTGAAGTTACGGTGTACAGAAATACACACGATCGCTAACGGTCTCTATCTACGCTGTGGATTGCGTATTTCTGATTTTATTATGACTTCTAAATCTTATTGATCTTGAGACAAACGGGCATAAAGACCTAGTAAGTGAACATATATTTGCTAGAAAACGTACTTTTAGTCTCACCAAGAGGAACACACGTGTTCAGAATGCATACGGTCTATTTAACAAAAATAAATAGCACCTCAATACCCGCACCAAAATTAAGAACAAATTGGTTGGCTGGATGGACGAGAACAGCAGCTGAAGAGACATAGTGGCAAATGCTGAAGAATTTCCGATTCAAGAAACAGGGAAGGCAGAATTTAATTGCGACATGCATGTGAAGACCACTTTATCAAACGCTTTGTACTTTCCAAACACATCAGCAAAATTTCGCTGATGATGAAACCAATTGGTTTTTGTCAGTATTTTAGTTATAAAGGCACTTAAAAAAAAATTCAATGGAGATTGTACGGTAGACCGTACAATCTCCTTTGTGCGATAGATCGCACAGTACCCTCATGGAAAGACGTTTTCTGAAATTAGCAGTTTGGTCAGAACTGCCCTTATCGTCTTTTGTCCAAAAGAAGTCCGTCTAATTTCGAATATCTGTCAGTTTAGTCAGTCTGTCTTTGTGGTCAGTCATTCATGGAGTATAGACGGGATTGAAAGATTGAACGGAAACTCTTGCTGCCACAAATATTGCGACCACCATGAACACCGAATTGAAAAACATAATTCCCAACTACGCATTCAAGTGAAAACAATTTACCAACTCTTCTGCACCAAACAAAATCGAAAACTATTCTCTCTTTTTAACAGAAGTAGAATTGGTTGTACCAACACAGGCTTTGTAAGAAACGGTGTAAAGACTGTCTGAGTGAATAAACAAGGGTTTCATTACTCGCAATTTATATGGTAATGACAACCAATCGACGTTCTTAATGCCTTGTCTTATAGGTTTATTTTACATGCCTGCATTTACATCGCACAATTTTTGTTCTAAAAACATATTAATTGATTACTTACGAAAAGAGAACATCGAAAATTTAAAATTCTGTAAGAATACCTCGTTTCGTCATCTGCGTCTCATTCTACACGTCCATGAGTATGTAACAAAGTCATACTTCACCTTATCACTAAAGTTTTCTATTCACGTACAGCACAGTGGTTTAGATTACCTTACGGGTTTCCCACTGTTTCGTGTTTCTTCGTAACGTTTGACATGGCAGCTTAGTTTGATTTTAATTCGGCGCACGCGCATGTTTACGATTACAGGAATCGGGTATCCGGGTGTTGGTTTATTACTAAGACTTTTTGACGCGTTTTTATTGGCTTGAAAGGCCTACTTTTATAAAGAGTTTATTAAAAGACTTTGTTTATTTTAACTTCCAAAATGTATTCAAGTGCTGTATGAAAAAAAATATAATATTAATCGTAACTTTAAAAAAAAAGTATTCCATTCATCCATTTCCATGAATGAAGTGAAATCCAATAAACCGGACTCTTCCCCTAATTTGCCATCCTTCGAGGTGGAATATTTTCTTCAAATTTGAATGCAACCACTACTGAGGTACCCCTTTCCAAAAAAAAATGAATCATCGAAATCGGTTAATCAGTAATCGCGTAACATACAAAAAAATACAGTGTAATTGAGTACCTGCTTCTTTTTTTAAGTCAGTTAAAATACTATAATGTGTGACAGCGGTAGATTGTATTGGCGATAATCTTTGAAAACAAAATAGTAGATTTTGATACCAAATCATGAAAATAATTACATTATTTTCATGGTTACATTATTTAAAAATGGCGCTCATTGTAATCATCAAGTCACACAGTACCATCTACGTTTTATTCAAATTGACTCTGACTGGACCTCCGCTAAACGTGTTCGTTTTATGACCGACATTTTACGACCTGAACCCGGCTTTAAGTCGAACCGACAGCTACTTGGGAGTTTATGCAAATCCAGAGCTAAGGATATTTTTTTGTAGTACAACAGGTTGAGTAGCAATAAAGCTTCTTGTGAAAGAGTTCAACCAGGGAATTACTGCCACCTTACTTATTTCTGCCGTTCCGGTATTGAAGAGTAAGGGTGTTGGTGTTTTACAAGCACAAGAAACTTGTCAACTTATGTCTCTGGACAGCGGGCGCAGTGGCAGTATCCCTCAGATCTGTGCGACTTAAAGCTTTGAGTGGCACTGAAATTGTTATGGACAGGTGTGCAGCTTACCACCATTAGGCGCACGAGTTGTTCATCCCGCCACTTGATATTATAAAAAAAAGAGCTACTATTTAAAAGCCTTTGCAATTTTTTTGGAATTCTGCTCTCAAATAGTCAATTTCAAGTCGATGGCGTAGTCTGCTAATTATTGGATATATCAATAATACATATAATTTGAAAATGTAATAGATACACGAAGCGAGGAAAGGTGACGAAAGACGCTTGAATCTCCAAATGCGCAACGGCTTTTTTTGACGAAGTTGTATGATCGACGAGACCTAATCGCGCTCATCCTCGATGTTAGCTTACATCTCACCCGATGGAAGCGGCAGCCGACGATCAAGAACAACGATTCTATGAATCTTTCATTCAAGTATTCCACCCGGTGGAAGTACTGGAATGCCACTCATAGGCCCTATGATTCGATACAAAGCGTTGCGTAGTCGTCTCAGGGTGTGAGGGGGCGGGGAGGCGTCGGCCTCTTATGGCGAGGTCGATCGCCGCTCGTGGAGACGAGCGGGTCCTGGGGTTGGGTGCAATCCTCAGGTGTCGTAATAGTGTGTGCTGCTTCTGATGGCAGACCCTGGCGGTGGGCTGGCAGGTTTCTCAACCATCTTCGGCAGCTGTTGTGTAATCCGATGGGGCTTCCTCGGGCCTAAGTAGGTCCCTTGGAAGCGGTTTCATGTCTGGGTGTTGGGTTCGATGTGGCTATACAGGGACTATCCGGCGCATCGAAACATGGTCTGTACAGGCTATCCACGAAGCTGTCGAGGCTCTCCACGCTCAAATCCCGTTGAATGACGTCGTTCCTCATATATTGTGAGGCGTCTGTGATGCACCGCAAGGTCAGCGACTGTTGTGCTCTGAGTCGCTGCCTGTTGCACACTCCTACTAGCATATAACATGCTGGGGCTACATATGTTACGCGGGATCTAATATACGTCTTATACACTCCGAGTTTCACTCGTAGTGGGAGTCGGAACTTGAGAATCGGTCGCAGGAGTGCGTGGACAGCGCAAGTGTTCTGCACCACGTTCTTGATGTGATAGCCTATAGATAATCTTCTATCGATTGTCACCCCTATGTATTTCACCGTGAGGGACCACTCGATAGGCTGGCCCTGATAGCTGGCCTGGATAGTGTAAGCTTCGGTGGCATCTTCTTTGAGTTGCTCTCGATGATCGCCTGGGTTTCGGGACGTTGACCGAGAGTCGACAGTCGACAGTCGACAGGCGTCTTCCAGCCAGGAACGAACCATGCGAAACAAAGCAAGTATCTTTAACAGCTTATATGATAATTTAGGGAACACTTCGAAAGCGCGTTCTATTTTGATCCCAACGCCACTTAGCGACAAGGCGAGGTTACTAATATTTCTAGTGCGTGGTGTTACAGGTACATTTTCTTAATTTTTTATTTATTTATAATTGCTGCTTTGACGAAATAAATAATTAAGATATTGGGCAGTAATTTCTATAGTAGTTTTAGTAAGGCAACATCGATTGTTAGTGATTGTATGAATGAATGCCGTCACTGCCATTTCTTTGACACTCTATTGAGACTCAACTGCCATTGCTACTAGCTTTTAGCAGAATAAGAAATATTGTCATAATTGCAATATAATCTCAATTGAATTACAGCGACCAATGGTTTCAAAAAACTTAGCAGAATTACGACCCAGTTGGAAAAAAATACGATCGTTTGTTGTTTCTTAAATATTAAAACAAAAACATTTATTTAAATTCCGGTTCAAGAAGAGAAAGCAGTGGCAATCAAGTTTATTGCTCGCGTTTTTTTTACAGACTGTGAATAATTGTCTTTGCATCCGATTGATTTGGTCCGATTGAAATCTTATTAGTGACCTCGAATATAGTAAAAGTTGTAATCTGAATCAGCAATAGGCTCTGTTACACCACTCGCTAAGTTCTGAGAACTCAGGTTGTATAAGTGTTTGGTGTCTACCACAAAATGTAAAAGCTTATTTTTTAATACGTTTTTGAGTCACTGAAAGTAAAAAGAATTTATATTCTTTGTTATCTATCACACGTCATTCATCTCTTTGAAGAACAGTTTATATTGACAAAATTTTGTGTTCTTTGTATTTTATAAATTCATAACTTATTAGGTTATTACTGATACATTTTATTCGTTTATTAGTTGAGAATAAGTTAAGAACATGAGCCGTCCCCGTCGTCTCATTTACTTTTAGGGGGTATTTTCACAAACAATAATTTAATAATAATGTGCCAAATCACCACACCAATTAACTTTAACTGCCTCTGTGGCCGAACGGTTACCATGCCGGACTGCCACGCAGAGGTCCCAGGTTCGATTCCCGGGCCGGGAGAAATATTTGTATGGTGTTAAGGTAATTTCTTGAGGATTTTCATTGTCTATTATAATTTTATGCTCATCCTATTACGTTGTTTTCCTGTGCAAGAATAGTTGTAGTAAATTTTAAAGCCTACGTAGCTCCGGGCAAAGCTAATCAAAAATAATTGACGCTCGGTGTTCCACTCATTATTTTTGAAAGTCTAAGTGCGCAGTCACACGAGCTGCATTCCAACCGCATCCCAACTGCAAAATAGCAGTTGGAGTTGGGATAGGTTTGGATGTGTAGGTGTAATAGAAAAAAAGATGGCACGCAGCGAGCGTATACTTACTGGCGGTATCACCGACGGTATTCGACTGTTGTTTTGCACTTGCAATGCAGTCGGAATGCAGTCATCATAATGTGACTACATTCTAATTAGATTCTAGATTGGCTTCCGAGTGATATTATTATTATTATTATTATTATTATATATAACTCAAAAGAGCTTGGACTTACATCAATTTGCCAAATTTTAATGAAATCGGATACCGGAAACTTCGCGAAATTGGATTCATCCCTTAGTTTGCCACCCTTAGAGGTGGAATATTTTCTTCAAATTTAAATGGTACCACTACTGAGTTACCCTCTTTCCAACAATAAAATAATCATCAAAATTCACAAATGCCAGAGTTGTCGCATAACATACATACAAAAAAATAAGGTCGAATTGAGAACCTCTTCCTTTATGAAGTTGGTTAAAAAAAAAATGTGGCTATTGCGAAGACATATGAAGTCGATATAATCGATACATAGACTGAATGTGTTATTAAACAAATCTTACAATAAATAACGAAAATATGTGTAATCAATTAATGATTTTTTTTTATTGAACATTAAACATTACAGTGACAACACAGAACAGTAATGCAAGTTATTATTATAAAAAAAGTATCACAGAGTAAGTAAGCTAATGCGCAACAAGCGAGCGGCCTATTGCAAATAATTTGTTTAAAGAATGTGTTTTTTTGTTGTATATTTCTTTTTGACTTAAAATTATGTTTGTTATTTCATTTTTCTTATTGTTTATACTTTTCTTATTGCTTGTAGTGCTCACCAATAATTAGTTACGCAATTCGACTAACATTTAAATGTTGTTTTCAACTCTTATAATGCATGAAATATTATAGTAACTATTAAGTGTGTTTAGTAAATTATGAAATAAATAAATGTATGTGGGGGGAGGATGGGGGGGGGGGGGGGATGCGCGTGTAATGTGTTCCTTAATTTATGTTTTTATGAATTAACAGCTTAATTTTAGTACCAAAGCACGCTGCAGAGGCTCTACATTTGTTTATTTATTCTTTACATTATAGACTTAGCTTCAAGTAGCTACTACAATTTAACGATACATTTTATACCTTTACTTTAAATAAGTAGTCCATACATGATTATGTATATTTGTAACATAAAAATGGACCACCCATTGTTTTTATACGAGTCTCATTCATAAAATGACCATCTATATGGCCCCTAGGCCAGTTTTGCGGCTACTCACTGTTTATAAAGTGAATCTTTGTTGTTTTTTATTCCTTCTTCGGAGTTGCATAAAAACAAAGTTGCTACGCCCAGTGCCCTGTGCGTTCTAGCTATGTAAATTCGTGAAATTTCCCATTCAAAATGTAACCTTATGACATTTAAATAGGGTTACCTTAAAGACGTGGATGTCCGTGCGTATATACGTAAGTTGCGTAGGTACTGTCAGGAAAGTTGACGCGTTACCATCTTAGGTTCAATTTACATTGTCGAGGAACGGAATGAAAGCCAATTTTTGTATCGAAATTGTACACAGTATAATGAACTTAATGTCAATTGTATAATCTACAAAGTATTATAGTATTATAATTTAGTTTGTACGTTAAACAATTGACATAATCACACCTTATGAGATCTTTACGAAAACCAAATCCATATTGTAAATAAATATGAATACAGCATATCTCTAACAAAATGTACCGAAACTTGAACTAATAATATTTCTCATGATAGTTACACTTAATAAACTACTTACATGCATTAAATGTGGCCTATAAACAATCTTAAATGCACCACTTTTAGAACAATAATACCTCCAATGAACACTACGCCAACTTTATTTTTTTGTCATTTTCTGTTATTTTTGTAAACAGTTATATTTATTTACTAATATGATGTTCCTCGAATTTTGTGGAAAAAAACCGGAAACAAAAAATAAAATTCGAATAAAATTAAACAAAAATACGAAATCTGTGAAGAAAAAATAATACGAAGAAACAAAATAGTGTTCATTGGAGGTATCGAGACGTCAAATTAAAATACTGGCGTCTTATAATATCTTCCATACTAAAGCGTATTTTAGATCCGGCGGTCTGTCTTCTTTTAGGTTTAGGACATGCACTTCCTTGGATTCCCATAATATTATTTATGCCATTAGCTATATTATTATTATTATATATTAGATAGAGCTGTTATGGCTATAAAAATCCGCTTCCATTCTTAGACCAGCAGCTTGCTTGTTCTTTTTAACCAGTGGCGTTTAAGGGCTAGGTGATATTTTTGTAATAAACGAAAGGTTTTCACTAAATAAAGGATCAACAAGCCAAAGGATGGGACAGGCTACGATCTCGATTTTCAGACAAAACTGTTTTGAGATTGGGTAGGTTACAATTTTGCTGATAGTACCCTACTAATAAATAAAAAAATGTGTACACATTCTTTGTTAATTTTACAAGTTAGCAAAAGCACTATTCACATACAAATAATGTATGTAAGTAGAGGTCAAAATTGTACTAAATATCCCACCGAATAAGATCTATTTGTCCTTGACCTTCTACAAAAAGTTTTATAACATTCTCCTGGACTCATAATTTCGATCCACCTTACATTTTCAGCATTAAATACCTAAGTTTAAATAACGCATGGTTGATCAAAAACTTTGCAATTTTGAAACTCGAGTACTAAAACGTGATTTCCATACGACCTTGTTGAAAATTTTAATTTCTTAAACCGGGGAAAACTTTTTTCTAAAATTGTTTAATTTCAGAATAAAAGTGCTTGAAATAAAAATAAAAAGTAATTTAAATTGCCTTTAAGAATAAAAGTGCTTATTAACGGTTGATTATTAAGAAGTTCTTAATTAAGCAGTTGAAGTTTCGAATTGCTATAATGGTAGTGTACCCATAATTTTATTTTTATATTGACAAATTATCCGCTCAAATGATATTGACTTATAATAAATAAAATATTCACAACAAATCCCTCGATTGTTCTATACATATAGCAGTACGTAACAGGAGTAAAAAAAAAAAATTAAAACAGGTATACGGTAAGCTAAAAGAAAAAGAAATTAAAGAACAACCAATGAAATGCTGATTAAATAACTATGCTTTCCTTCACCGATAAGCATTGCCTTTGTAATATAATCACAGTACTGAGTACTAAAAAAACCGACCTCAACCCCTAGGTTGCCACCCTCAGAGGTGGAATATTTTCTTCAAATTTAAATGGGACCACTTCTGAGGTATTCTATTTCCAACAAAAAAATCATTAAAATCGGTTAACAAATGAGTTATCGCGTAACATACATACAAAAAAGCTGCTCCTTTTTTTAAAGTCTGTTAAAAATATTCATAAATACGTAAGTTAAAAATTATGGTAATCAGTACCGCCACAGAGATTCCAACCGACCTCTCATTTAAGAAGCAGCTGTTCTGCCACTGCGCTACCACCGCTCTGACAATCATAATGAGTTGTTTTTATAATAGTCACTTTTTGTGATACCAAGAGACAAGACGAACAAGTAGTGCGCCTGGCGGTAAGCGACTCGTCCATCCATAGCAGTTGAAGTGCCACTCAGAGCTTTAAATCGTATAGATCCGAGGGACCACTGCGCTCGTCACCTGAGACATAAGTTGACAAGTCTCATGTGGCTGTAATTTCACCAAGACCCTTACCCCTCAAAACCGAAACACAGTAATGAGTACTGCTTGTGACAGAAATATTATACTCTACTACTATTATAAATATTAAACTGGCAGTACTTTCCTGGACGAATTCTTTCAGAAGGAGCTCTACTGCTACTTATAATCTAAGGATTAAAAAATGATAACAAAATAGTTTTATATATAATTTAAGAATTTATTTTATTAAAAAATAAAAATATATCATACATAGAAAGCTAATATATGAGCAACAACTACACTAAACTTTTAATTGACAATAATAAATCATTATCATTGAAAACTCATGTCAATTATGGTTGTGGAAATGACCAAATACTTTTTTGTGATGTCACATGCTTAAGCCTTCTTAATATACCTTAAAGTACACCTAGTTTGAATCCCTATGTACAAATTCAGCATTCTGATGCTTTACTACAAATCACGAAATAAACTGATCATAGACACTAGTCTACTCGTATACCTAATTAAGAATATGAAATAATTAAACAATAAATAACACGTACGACAAACTTAATTACCAGTCACATTACAATTAATCTACTTAATTTAATGCGAAATAACAAACTAAAACATTACAAAAATAAAATCGGCATTGAATGGTCCATACCAACTCTAAATACAAAGTGATTCGCTCTTAAAAATAACTATGAAATCCAACAATTATAATCGAAATAAAAATTAAAATATTGCCTAAAATTTTGATAAACTAATTTTTAAAATTTGGAGGTAAACAAAACACTGCACAAACAAACCTTATGAGATCTTTACGAAAACCAAATCCACATTGTAAATAAATACAAATACAGTCATACCTCTAACAAAATGTACCGAAACTTGAACTAATAATACTTCTCAAGATAGTTACACTAATTAAACTACTACTTACATACATTAAACGTAGCTTACGAACAATCTTAAATGCACCACTTTTAGAAGTTAAATCAAAATATCAGCGTCTCATAATGTCTTCTATACTAAAGCCTTTTTTAGGTGCGGTGGACTGACTTGCCCCTGGTTTAGGATTAGCACTTGGTTGGATCCCCACAATATTTTTTATGCCATTAGCGATAGAGCTGGAACTTGGCTCTTCGTTTTCTTTAAGGTTAGTTTGTAGGTTGTCCTTGCAGCTTGTGACGCTTGTTGAAGTACTTGGAGCAGTGTCTTTTGGAGGCGCATGCTTCACTATCAAATCTTGAGCAACTGTCTGTTGAGGTCCTAACACTGAATGTGGCACAGGACCGTAAGGTATCTGTGGATGAGGTGGTGGCATTGGCAATCCAAACTTATGATATGAAGGAATTCCAATTATTGTTGGAGGCATACCGACTACAACCTCAGCGTTTCCTAGTGGTTGTCGGGGCATTGTTAGATTAGTCGGCTCCGGCGATCTACTCCTGTATATTGCTGCACAAGTTCTTACACTATCTCCAATGTCAGGCGGATGACTTCTCTTTCTAAATGGACTCATGTACATTCCTGAAGGCCCTGGATCTATTGGCGGACTTGTCATCTGACCGATCTTGGACGGATCCGGCGGTGCAACTTGGTGCAAATCTCTACGAATTTGCAATTGCGGATGTCTTATCGGCTGCTCAGGCAAGTCCGTGTAACGCATTTCTTTTTCTATGATTTCGTCTGAAGTGTATCGTCTTTTCTCATATATCTCTGACAACGATCGGTGCTTATCTTGATGCTGCGGACGCATTGTATATGGACTTGCTCTGTCTCGTGGCTCATTGTGATGGCAATGAGTACGTTCAAAAGCCGATGGTGATTTTCGTCTTGGTCTTTCTTCACTTTGCTCTCTGCCAATACTTTCTATAGATGATGAACGCGCTCGTCTTACTGGAGAATGCTCAGGAGATGACAGTTCCGGATCTTCGTCGTCATATCCTGGTTCAATAGGAGATTCTGGTCTTCCAATATCTTCTTCACCAACATCAAGAACGTCTCCTGGGGGAACATCTCCAACAGCATGAGTCAAAGCATGGCGACGTAAATCGCAGTTTCTTCGGAATACTTTTCCACATGAGTTGCATTCGTATGGCTTGTGATCCGTGTGGGTTAGAAGATGTGTCTTGAGGTTTGAACGCTGGTTAAAGCTTCGGCTGCAGACAGGACATTTGTGAGGGGACTCTTCCATGTGAAGTATCTTGTGGACGGCAAGTGTCCTTGACTGGCAAAACCCTTTCCCGCATTCTGTGCACTTGAATGGCTTCTCCTTCGAATGTATATACCTGGAACAATGAAAGCGAAATTAATTTTCTGAGTTATTTTTATCTCAAATGATAACACTGGCGAGCAGTATGAACCATTCGCTGAGAACAATTTAACGATTCATGCCATAAAATATCGCGCTTTAATTAAATGTCTGAAGAGGGGCGGGGTAAATTTGAACACAAGTTGTGCAGATCTTTATAATGCAACTTGCTTTATTTATGGTATTGCAGCGTGCAGATAGAAATGCAAGTTTTAATTGGGTTTGCAGGGGGTGTTTATCATTTATCGTATATCTGGACTAACTAGACGCATTGCGAAAAATATAAAACATATTTGATGCTTATAGAAAATGGTTAACAAAATATGGAGTAATTAAAGAAATTAACCTTAGATCATTGTAGTAATACGTGATGAAATAATCAATTTGGCTTTAATATGTTGATTGTGAGCGTTATTATTATTATTATTATTATTATTAATATAATGTAAAAAAGATTTTAAAGACTAAATTAAGTAAAAGAAATAAATTTATTTCGATGATCTATCATTTCAGTCATGTCGTTTACGAGATTGCGACGGATTTAGATTATTCAGATTATATCAGCAAATTAGATTTTCAACCCGATGGTAAAAAATCTTGTAAAGTTTGTCAACAGTCAGTATCCTGCGCTGACGTACCTTGAACGTGATCCGAGTAATGCGAGCCTCCAGTCTCAAGGCAAGACCGACGATACGCTTGCGCGTGTCTCGAATCGCGTCCATTATTTGTAGACCTCTGGTGGTATCTTACTAGTTGAAGGCAACATAAACCTCATTATAAGTGTCCGTTCATTTTTATTTTAATGGAAATGAAAACGTAAAACTTCACAAGACACCTTTTATTTTGGAACAATTTACAATGAATTAACATAAATTTGCTATTTGGTCATTGTTACGAAGGGTCATTGATAGCTTATTTATATAGGATTTCTTGTATTTTTAACTTATTTTACTTTATATAAATTACCTAATACCTGTACATTTAAATAATTTCATCTTGTAGTATATTACTTGTTGTACTTTGAGGTTATGAGGTACTGAAAGGTCAAGCGACATTGGTTTCGTTCCAATAAGAGCGAATCGAATTACGTTAAAAGCATTTTCTGGCCAATCGCGCCGATTAATAATTATTATTAACGTGGACTGTATTGAATTTCTAGAGAAAAGTAATTGAAGTATACATAATACGTAATCTTACTCATCATGCAGACAATAAAAAATACTATAAATTTGGTTAAATGTTTTGGTTCCCTTAAAAAAGTGCAGTCAATAATTTGGTCATACTGTATGAACGTTGCACTAAAACAAGTGCAATGGAGAAACTAAGAATTGATTTGGTCCCATTTTCTTACATCAAAATAAATTAAATCTTATTAACTACCATTGAGATTTTAGTTTGCTGACAGATAAGGTATAAAAATTCAATGAAAGCTTAAATACTAGTAACTAAAACTAGGATTAAATTATTATGAATAAAATGAGGTCGTCGCGGCAAGTTGCCCAATATGCTGGCAGTGTTCCTCTTTTGTATAGCTATGTTAATACGTTGGGCTGTATAGCTATGTTAATACGTTGGGCAAGGTAGCAGTCAGCCCCCAAGACGGGGTTCTCGCCTTGTCGTGGCCGGGGGCTCTAGTAGCCGTGGTCGATTTCATTTCATGGTGAAGCTAAGAGGAACCGACGGGGCCAGCCGATGGTGGTAGGTTGGCCCGAGGAGGAAGACGTTCCCCACGGGCTCGTCTGGTCAGCGGGACCGTGCGGATGCGCGCTGGGAGGAGGGTCGCGGGGGGAGAGACGTGTCGGTGTGTCGTTGCCGCTCGTCCTATCCTCCACGGCCGAACTTGGGCGGTTGGCTCGTGGTGGGCTCTCCTAGGGACTCTCTTTGGAGAGTCCGCGCGGATGCGCGTTAGGTATCGCGGTGGAGCCTACCATCAGATCCGCCGCGGGGCTGGGGGAGCAGCCACTACACTTCATAGTTGAGTGGATGCTGTCCCGGCCCCTGGGTAGCGGACTCGGGGGAGTTCGTTGCCCAGGATAGAGGGGCCCGGGATGGATGGCTCGTCTGGTGTTCGGCGAGCATCACACTCGAAGTCAGGGGACCGATGTGTCTCCCTTCTCGGGGAGGGACTGCGCAGGGCGCGGCTAGCCACTGGTGGGAGCGCGGACGAGTGCAATAGCGTGCCCGTACCCCCACCTACAGCGGAGAGGAGGAACACTCCGGGGGTTTAGTGCGGTCAGGCTGCTCCCGTTCAGGGTTCAGTCCAGTCCCACATAATCCTGGCATTGCCCCCTGCGGGGCCGGGGTATCTGTAAGCAGATTCCCCCGGATTAACAAAGAAAAGGTAGCAGTCAGCCAGTTTATGGAGAAACCACAATGTACTAACCAGACAATACTAAACGCTGTTGTTTGTACGAACAATTATAAATAGAAATTTCAGTACAGTTTTTGCAGTAATACATTATCGAGCAATTATCGATAAAAACTACTTAAAATACGTTAAATAGGTATTTGGTAACGTCGTTTACTAAAATGAAATCGACATTTACGGCTCAATTATTGAACGTCTGTAATTAAGGCACGTGAAGCTATTACATTTTTTTGCTTATAATTACCAGATAATCTATTGCGCGAGGTGTTCATTGGTGCTTTTTTTCTCGAGGAAACGAAGCGAAGCAAAAGCGGGCAGTTTGCGAATTATACAGGAAGTATGCAAGAGTAAAGTTATGTATCATTACGGTCTTGAATGAGAATAACTCGTTTGAAGCGTGCCTTAATAATTAATATGGAAATTTTAGAGGAGGAGTTGAATTTAATAATTAATTTTATGATAAAATCTCGCGAAATATGTTTTTAATTTTTTTATTTTCACGATTATTTACCACCGTGATATACATATATATTTTTTTGGCGAAAAACCTCCACTAGATTGTCATAATTACTAAAAGTTGATACTAACTTAGCTCGAAATAATTTTTTTCCCATAATACGGTTTATTTTGCTTGGGTCGAGACCCGAAATTAGAAAGAACGAAATTAAACCCATTTGAAAAATGTAGTACGCATAATCATATACTGTCCATGTTTTAATTAGTTTAATTATATGAAAAAATCATTGGTATATGTAAATTACTTATTGAATACAGCGAATTTTGTGTAAAATTTCGACGTAACTGTATATCCCCAATTTTACTATATATTTTTTTCCAATGATTGATTTAACACTTTCATTGTTATTCGGAATCAACCAAAGCCATTTGAGATAGTATCTACTCTTAACACAAAGATCAAACACAAAGAAAAATTCCTTCGACCCGATGGGACTTGAGAGGAACCTCTAACCACGCTATAGAGAAATACGTCATCGATATTTCATATCTTTGACATAATACAGCCACATGTCATCATACGTCAAAATTGCTGTTAACACGTGAAAATCGTAAAAATAATACGAACAATAATGAAAGTATATCGCCGGGGATAGTACAAATCCGCGTAGTGTTGGTAAAAAGCGCGTATCTACACAAAACCAAATTTCACAGGAGTGGGCTTTAACGTTATTACTGATTACTAACTAAGTTAGACTAAGTTACTGAAATGGAGACTCATAATCAAATGCTATCCTTCACTATCCTATTTAAGCTTAAAAAGCTATCGACTAATTTCGTTCGTAGAATCTTTAAGCGTCTCTGCTGAAATGTTGTCATTTTGCAGTTGTATCTTTATTACATGAAGGGTGCGATTTTTAAAGTGCATTTTTTTCTTTGTATACTAAGTGGCGGCACGAACAAATCAATATAATAGATTTAGATATTGATTTATGGGTGGATCAACTTTTTTTTGTCAGCACGTGTCCTTGACATAGTAATACCTCAAAAAAAGAAACTATGATAATCTAGTATTTTATACCAATACTATTGGATGATCAGATAAACAATCATTATCATTCACTTAACATATTTGCTCAAATAACACTTTCATATAAAGAAATAGTCGTGACCTAGCAGACAAATCAATGTTGTCATACAAAACTTTGTTGTCCCCGAGCGTGTGGGGTGTGGTATTTAGCGACAATTTTAAAAATTTTCGTTAGAATATAGTAAACTTTAATGACGATAATTTACTACAATACTTCTACAATTATTATCTTCATTTTCGAGTACGCAACTTTGATTTATGGAATAAATATCAAAGTTACAATAGTTGTCCCTACTACAAACAAAATTCACGCGTCTACTGAGTCACACATAGAAATCGCTCCTAAGTGCGAGAGAGACAGCTAATCAAGGGCTTGACCAATAGGAAGCGAATCTGAACATCGCATGATCGCGTTCGCCACTAATGTAACGGCCCCGCGCCTCAGTCATTTTGTCCGTGACTCCGATCGAGGCTGGGTGTGTTTATTAAGTGTCTGCTGACTCACGTCGAATTTTAATTAAACGTAAGTACTTTTTATTCTAAATAATAGCATATCAGTAAGGACTAAGGTCTAAAATTCACATTGAATGTTTTTATTATTGTTTTTCGAACATTTTTTTTACAATTTATTAAAAATACGTTATAATTTCTCCGGAGTCACGTGTCCATTGGGTCACAAAAATCGTGACCCAAGGGAAAATTTTAGTTACTTAAGAGAATTTTTTACTTTTGTATCAAATTAAACTACGTTTTGTTATCAAATACTTAACATAGAAGTTATGTTAATTGCAGATATCTTATCAATTTTCTGCGTAGGTGTATAAAAAGAAAAAATAAGTAAAATACCCCCTTTACTACACTTTCGTGTGCCTGATAATGCTATAAACGTTTTATCTATTTATATATTAAGAGAGCTATTACAACTTTACTCGCGCATATAGCGCCACTTGTGATTTATTATGTTTATTTAATAAAATAAGACCGCTATGAACTATATTTTGTACTGAAGTACTTTTTAAACGTAGTATAGAATATGTTTTTTGTAATAGGCATTTGAGGGGTTCAGATATTTAAGATTATAAAGCTTTTTTCATACTTAAAGAAATAACTTTAGCTATTTTGTTTCAGTACCTATATAAACATGCCATTATCAGCAGCAGAACGACAGAGGCGGTACAAAGAAAAGCTAAAACGTGACCCTGAGAAGTATGAAGATTATAAAAAAAAAAAACGAGACAACTATCATGATAAAAAGAGACTTGTCAATGACTTAACACCAAAAGAGAGACACAATGCAAGGATAATCTGGAAACTTAGGAAGAAGAATTTGAGAGAAAAAAGAAATCAATTGAATAGGCTTCTTGATATAACACCGCCGAGTTCCCCTTCTACATTGGTGCCTGAAGTAAACCTACGTCAGAATTCTCCACAGCAGAACGATGATTCCGATATCTTGAGCATTAGTACTCCTCAAAGCTCTTTTGCTACTAGTAGGAATGTGACGAAAAAGGGTAAAGGAAGAACTAAAGTTAGAAGAGATAGAACAAAACTATATAAAGAGAATTTGAGGTTACAGCAAGAAATTGCAAACCTAAAAAAGAAATATGAGAAATATAAGAAACGTTTCAATAGGACCAAAAAAGAAACAGGTGAAAATAAACAGGAGGAAAGAAAATCTGATGATGCAACTAAATACAAAAAGCTATCCAACGCAATGAAAGAGAGGTACCAAACGATAAAGATACGTAAGGAAAAGAATAGTCTGAAAAATATATTTGAAAACTTTGAAGAATCTGAAAAAATTGAAATGATAAATGAGTCTTTGGGAATAATAGGACCACTCAGGCCGACGATAAAAGTAAAAGTCAATGTGTCTAAACTAAAGAAAAATATCGAAACGTTTTTTCAAAGAGAGGATGTTTCTAGACCGACAGCAGGTAAGAAGGAAACAATAACACGCCATGGACATAAAGTTCAGAAACGGTTCCTCTTAGACACAATAAAAAACCTATATAAAACATTTAAACAAGAAAATCCGGAAATAAAATGCTCATATTACTATTTTACTAAAATGAAGCCTTTTTATGTTGTGAAACCTACTGTGAGTGGTCGCGAAATGTGTTTATGCAAAACCCACACCAATCCAACTTATAAAGCAAGTGCTTTAAAGAAAAATGGCATCATAAATACTGACAATATGAGCGAGTTGATTACTGTTATTGTCTGTAATACAAAGGAAAAAGACTGTATGTATGGAACTTGTAAAAAATGTTGCAACTTAAAAATTCAAAGTAATATTGACAAAGATAGCAATAAAATACAATGGAAAGAATGGGTAAGAGTACAAGAGACATATGAAAAGGATGGAAAGACTTCAAAAGCATTTAAGAATGTGAAACAAGATAAGGAGGCAACGGTTAAAGAGATGTTGGATGCATTTAATGAAGAACTAAAAATATTGAAAAAACACGTATATAACATAAAAGTTCAATTTACTAACTTCAGACAAGCCATTGATAAATTATCAAGAACAGAAGCAGTGGTTGTTGCAGATTTTAGCGAAAATTATAGTTGCAAACACCATGAGGAGATTCAAGCCCATCACTTTGGTGGTTCCAGATTACAAGTATCACTGCATACAGTTGTGGTATATGTTCATACACATGATGGTAAAAAAGTTGAATCATTCTGCACGGTGTCACCAAATACTAATCATCAACCTGCATCTATATGGGCTCATCTTGATCCAGTACTAAAGGACATAAGAAGCACTTATCCTGATATTTCTCTAATACACTTCTTCACAGATGGTCCTTTTAGTCAATACAGGCAAAAACAAAACTTTTACCTAGCGTCAACTGCATTATTCGACCATGGATTTAAAGCAATGACCTGGTCATTTTTCGAAGCTGGCCATGGCAAGGGGCCAGCAGATGGTATTGGAGGCTATCTTAAAAGAACTGCGGATGATCTAGTTGCTAGAGGTGAAGACATTTCATGTGCAGAAAAATTTTATACAGTGATGAAAGACTTGAGCAAAATAAAGCTGCACTTAATTTCGTCTAATAATATAGAAAGCATCTCAAAACAAATACCACCAAAGATCCAGCCCCTACCTGGCACCAAAGATGTCCACCAAATATTTAGTACTAGTCGAGGAGAACTTAAATACAGACAGTTAAGCTGTTTTTGTAGCAGAGGCTTTTGCGAATGTCTGTCGCCAAAAGGATACAACCCCCTTCAGCTTGTGGCTGAAATAGAAACACCAAAGCAGGACACAAATAAGCCAAATACTAGTGCGAAGAATACCGAAAAACATGAAAATGTACCTGAGTTGATAGCCCATATTGAAGAAAATAGCAATGTAAGTATTTTAAGAAACCCGAAACTCATTAATGATCTTGTAAGTTCCGATGAAGATTTACCATTGAGTAACTATACAAACTCTGTGCTAAAAGAAATAGGATTATTGGACTTAAACAAGCCTCGTGACAAAAGCTGCTACCGAAATATTTATAAAACACCTGAAACATCCGATGATGAACAACAACCAGGTACTTCAAAAGAAAAATCTGCTGACAAAGAAAATTATCACGTCCAGCAGGGTGATTTTATGTTAGTTAACGTTCATGCCGTGAAAGGTAAGGTTTTTAAATATGCTTG
The DNA here is from genome assembly GCF_003589595.1 of Hyposmocoma kahamanoa. Lineage (NCBI taxonomy): Eukaryota > Metazoa > Arthropoda > Insecta > Lepidoptera > Cosmopterigidae > Hyposmocoma > Hyposmocoma kahamanoa. The sequence continues at coordinate 18,668 of NW_020653438.1, forward strand.
CGTAGTCAATGATTTGCATGAAGATGGTGAGATAAGAGTCACATTTTTACGCTCAACGAGAAAAAGAAACACCTTTCGTCTGGACAAAAGTGACGTAGCTGACATCGACTACACAGACATATTAGAAATTCTCTCAGAGCCTAGAATTATTTCTAAACGAGGCCAGCAGTATTACGTATTTAAAAATAATGTAGATGTTTCTGAAAAGTGATCTCTTATACGTTCTTAGATTTTTTCTTATTTTGATTGTTATGGTCACAAGGTACAAAAATGGACGTTATTTTCTTTGATTTAATGAAAAGTTACTTATCTGTTTTTATTTTGCAAAGGTTTAATTTAAATTTTTTGTTTCACTAATTTACAAAAATTTTTGTGATTAAAGGTATAGTGTAAGTATATTGTAAGTTGATTGAAGAGTATAAAAGATAATTTGAGACTGATTGTTATCGTTAAGACTTGATAATTATTTTCGTTCCTTTACTAGCATAAATCTCAAAATTGTTTGCTTAGTTACCATTTAACAGTCTCTCGAGTCACATGGTTTGTCTCCTGGGTGACATGATTGTCCCCATATTCCACGACCATTATGTCTTTCGTTTAATACATAAAAAATGCTATTTTTAAATTTAAATTTTAGATTAATATAGAATACTCGATGAACATACAGCCCGCTACATTATTTTATTATGTATTACGGTAACAAAAATATTACAATGAAAATTGACGCTGATTAGTTACATTGTGACTCAAGAGACATAATAAGCACCCATATTTTTGTTAAAAGATTTATTTGTTGATTTTCTTTATGTTGTAGTTATTCCCTAAAATGTTTTAAAGAATTAAAACACATTATTTTACTATTTCGTGTTGTTTTATTCGAAATTCGTATACGTTACCCAAGGGACATTTTAAATGGTGAGTTCTCACGTTTTGTTTCAAAATATCTGGTTATATTCATAAAAGTGCGATGCTCTTTGTAAATTCATAAAATATATTTTTTTAGTTATCAAGATTGAGACTCAAATTCATTAATAAAAATAAATTAATTTTAACAAAAAAAAGTTGATTCGATACAGAAAATAGTTGATTCGCCCTTATATACTCGTATACATAAATCATATTTTTTTAAACGCATTAAACATTTTTATTTTTGACTACTCCTGTAGTCGAGTGGCTTGCACACCGATTTTCATGTTGTTGCTGTCTCTAAGGTCCCGAGTTCGATCCCCGACCGGGTCAATGAAGAAATTTTTTTTTACTATATTAAGTGACGGAATGAAGAAGTCGCCTGGTGGTAAGTGACACGCTTGTCCATAACAGTTGCAATGCCAGACAAGATCTGAGGGGCACTGCCACTGCGCCAGTCAGCCTGATCCATAAATTGACAAGTCATATGTCTGTAATTTCACCAAAAACCAGGATCAAATAATATAGGTGGCCTAAAAAAATCGAATAATGCATCGATCATTGAAACAAGTCAACCCAATTTATTTTACATCGATTAAAACATCGTTGCCACCTGCTAATTGTTTGTAATCTAAATTAATCATGGGAACATGAATTTTGTCGAAAAAACCTAATTGAACCTCCAACATAGCCCGTCCTTTAATGATGATTACTACAGAGATTCCATAGCTTGTCACGCGGAGAATGCGGCGTGTAAATAATATATCATTACCTTGCCCAGAATAAATATAAAAAGTTGTAATGAGAGCTCACATTCGATGGTTACATATTTTCATAAAAATTAAACGCATGAATACACTGTATATAAAAAAGTAAAAGATTCCCTATTATTCAATTTAATTCAAATTATTATATTTCACTAAAAACAATCTTGACAATATAGTATTCATTCTAATTTTCTCAGTTTAACTTTATATTTATAGATTTGTAGCTTTTTAGCAACTGGGTTCCGGTTTTGAAGAATAAGGGTATTGATGAAATTACAGGCACATGGGACATGTCAACTTATGATACTCAGATCTATCTTCGTGATTTAAAGCTCTGAGGTGGCACTGCAACTGTTTATGGATATGCGTGTAGTTTGCCTTACAAACTTACAGGGTTACAGGGTTACATGGTTGAACTTTAAAATTGAGAACTTTTACATTACCCATGTCACGAAATTATTTTATAAATATGAATATGTAGTCGGTGCAATAAAAACTATCATTTCTTGTGATAAAAATGTATTTATTTATGAGGTAAACACCGTCTTTAGGTTTTTAACACAAAATTATAAATTGAAAATAAAAATCCAAAACGAAAACTTTTTGTCTAAAAAATAAATTTTCTTGGAATAAATGTTTTATCAATAACACGTTTTAATTCTCATATAAATTAATTATCCCAGCAGAATCCAGTACTTCACTTTATTACTTACATTATTGACTTGTCTGACTTCTCTATTAGGCTTCAGATTGCCATTTGAATGTTAATTTCATTCAAATTTCTCCTAATACTGTTAAAATATTACACACTTTATGTCGCTTATAAACTATGTATATACCTCTATACATTGTAAACAATTTAAAATTATCGTTTTATTTTTGTATCTAAGACAGGTGACGCTGTTGTCATAAATAACGCACACACTCAACATAGCCCCGCACTAGGGAAACCCTGTGTCGCGGGTGCTATGGACACACACATAGACAACCACAAATTACACGCAAACTCACGAGAGAAATAAATGTAGGCCATATAAATATTTCTCCCGGCCCGGGAATCGAACCTGTAAAACAATAATATTACATACATATCATCACGCTTGTCTCCTAACGGGACAGGCAGATACTGGACCTCCATCTGCTACGTTCCTGACAAACTTCCTTCGCCTCCTCACCTAACACCAGTATCTTTATGCATGCACGTTTATTGTTGGGACTTTTAACTCGACCTTTATTAAGGACATCTCCAATCTAATTGAGATGTACGCCGATGTCTACCTCTCCCCACGCCTCCGTCCACATTTGCTCAAGTTGCGCCATCAATCTACCAACATTCATATTTTCTACCTGACCAAATCATCGAAGCATCCCTCTCCCTACCATCTTTCATACTACAACGCTCTTACTAGAACGCTCTATACTGTTTGGAATTCCGCCTTTAAGACTAATACCGCGCATCTATCACAAATAAAATAAAATTATAATATTGTTATCACAAATAATGTTCTAGCATTCTAAAGTTACGGTGCTCTAAAGGAGCTTCCTCACAATGCCGTACTATTCATGTCCTCTGTACGTCTGGCACATCCTGGACAACAATCGACGAGTACGTTACGCCGATTGGCAAAACCTTTCATCACGATGACGAACATGTCCCATACTTCAGCATGGCGGCTACTACCAGTGATGCGCGTAGCGGCAATAACTACATAATAATTATAGTTTTTACCATTGATACGATAATAAAAATAACGCATTCTGTGCAAAGATTTAGTAGAAACTAAAACGATTCTACTTTTTGCAATCGTTATAACCCTTATTCCTCTAAAAAGAAATCCTAATGACTTGTGATACATCTCATTTGGATGGCACGTCTAATATTTGTTTACTAAAGGTTTCCGCAAATCGACAACACCAGACCCGGTGTTTGATTTCACAGGTGATTTGAGTATAATTGGAAAAATATGACGTCATTTTAAGTCAAACAATTGCATAGAATACGAATGTTATTTGGAAAAGCAGATTTGATTGGAAATACGGATATTGAACATTGCTATATTTCCTCCATTACAAACACAATAAATATTAGATTAAAAAAGAGATATCCGGAAACTATAACAAAAGATAAACCTACTCTTAAAGCTCTCAAAACAATAACAAGCGTGATTATTTATTTCTACATGTTTATTATTCAAACGTGAAACGTTATACGTACGTACATAATATAAGGCTCATATGCATACAGTAACGGCACCTTTGGTAAATCCACAAACTGATGTAAGAGGTGAAGGGAAAGTCTTCAAAATCATCAAAATGAATGAATGGAATCTGCTGGCACGTTTTGCCGACACGCAAATATTGTGATGGACCGGTTCCAATGTACACAACGAGGTCTGTCAACTGACGAAGGTTGGTCTCAAACCGAACATCTTGATCGTAATGTAAGCGGAATTTTAATGATGGTATTGATGAACGCGAAAGAAATATTGAGAATGCAGGATCAAGTGTTAAAATTTTGTCTTATTTAGAAATTTATGTAAACATGAGTCACGATGAATTCAAATACTTTAAAACTAGTAAAGGTTCTGAAAGTATTGTATTGTAGAAAAAATTATCTATCTATTTGAGTTTAAAAAGCCGAATGAACAGTTTTTTCAGTTCTTTTTCTATATTGGTTATTTTTTAATAACTAACCAAAGGATACTTAATTTAATTCTGAAATGAATTGAGAGCTCCGCGATTAACCAAGTCCGATGACGGATTCGGAAACACCCGTCAGACAACTTCACTAGAAGATCAAAGAGACCGCCGGCGGATTCAAATTAACAAGGCAATTACCAAGTTGCTTTGAAAAACGTTTGCGCCGAGCCGGCCCGAACTATAAAATCTACCATTTACACTGTACAAACATTAACCAATGTAGAAACATCGAAACCCTGAGAAGACTAAACAATGATATGCCTTAATATTTCATTTATGTTGTACGATTAAATAACGACATTTATTTCCAAGACACAAAAATTCCAAAAAGATAAATTAGAATTACCGTAAATAATACACATAATTAATGACATAAACAAATCTTTCCCTCCCAACCGCGTTATCGCACCAGTTCGATCAATTCTTGACGTTAAATAAAATATAAGTAACGTCTGTCTCTTCTTATTATACACAGAGATAAGGATCGCGATGGACAGTCGCACAGAACCCCATCAAGACATGGAACAGAGATAAAAAAGTGAGGCTTAAAATTACAGAGAGGACCGAGGTCCGGCGCTAATGGCGTACATTAAAAAATATTTTCCATTACAGTTGCCGGTCGGATAATGTGTTTTGGTGGAAGAACACTTACCGAGGCGCCGGTAATGAAAACGGGGAAGTGACTCATGATATTGAAATACACAAAAAAGTACTCGAATCGGTAATAGCGTTGAAATAGTCATCGAAGTTGTTATTGGGCTAAAACTTAAGATGTAAGAAAATACTTGAAATTATGAAATAAAATTTTACGAGAGAAGCGTAGACACTTCAAAGTTTGCTTGTTCGGGAACTGGTTTCCATTGAAAATGTCCTCGTTTTTTTAGCAAACGGTAACAACCGTTGTGTTATGTATACGCCGAAAAAGGAAAGAATACGGGCAGAGAAATAAAATTTATTTAAATGTTTAAAATGTGTGTAGAACGAACGTTTTACCTTGAGAACCCATAAAACTTAGGACACCCAAAAATTTCCGAAACAAAATTAGAGCAGGCACCGAAAAGTATTTCGTCCATCGAACCGGGTCAAAATCGATATTTTTTTCCAATCCAATCGAGTGTTCGAGATTGCCTATCGATTGCCGACCGAGAGCTCAGTAACGAATGTAGAGTAAAAATCTATCTAGAACTGTCAATTCGCGGGGTTATTATTCCGCCTCATGTTTAAAACAAAATATTTTGAAATAAGTGTTTGAATAACATAAAGCATATTTGTAAGAAACCTGACTACTAAAAATAATTAAATTTATATTAGTATTTCGAAAACTTTTCAATGTTACAGCAATCACCTGACGAACTACGAACTACCTACTTTAGCTATCAACACGTGTTTTTGTTAATGTAAATTAATTAAAATTCAAATGTCATGTGTCACTATCTACATGTTATAATAACTCTGCTTAGCGTTCCATCTTTGAAACGAATCAATATCTCTCAATAGATTTTTTTTTATTACAAAATCTAAACGGTCAATATAGTCAGCGAACTGGACGCAACACTATGTATGATAGGAGTTATTTGATACTTTTTTACGTACATATTATAATTCTATGTTTAGGAGACATTAAGTCTAAGTTTAACTGTCATATTAATAGATATATTAACTGATATTCGTTTCAGAAAAGTGCTTTTTCTTTTATCATATTTTTGTATCGTTTTTCTGTTCATTATAATCAGCGTGAAAATAATAGAGTACTTTCATTTGTAAAACTGGAAATGTCTTCTGTTTTCCAATCTCAGGCGAGCCGTTTTTCTACTCAGAAGTAAAGAGAGCAGGTCCGTCCGTTGCGCGCGTTGGAATGCTGCGGCGTGGGTCACTGCCCGGTCCCCCCCCCCCCTCCCCACCTGCCCCCGCTTGGCCCATCTCAACATCTAAGCCTCCTATCGCCTAGATTAATCGTTTTAAGACTTTGCTCATTAAAAGTAACTTATATTAGTTCGAGTTCACCACTGATTTATGACATCACTCTCAATCCTTAAAGTGCTCATTAGAAACAGCCTCAAATGTAATTTCGTCGATAAAAATACAGTAATCTTTAATGCAAATTTAAATGTATTTATTGCAGCCCAACGTTAATTGAGAAAAAAAGGGTAAATGTAAAAGGGTAAAAGGATTTGAGTATTTATGGTAATGAGAATTGCAACCTTAATAAGGTAGGTATTAGCAAAACCCACACAAATGAAAACAGTAGCGACAGATAATACATTAAACTTATTCTCAAAAATGGCCAAACGACCAGTACTACTGTAAGTAAATCAAAACCGCTTATATTAACAGCTTTTATTAACATAATCCTGCGATTTGTATACTGAAGTGGAGGATGTTGTTATTCAAAATCACCATGATTTCAGAGAGATGCATCGGAAATCGATTTTATTGGATATTTTACACATTCCATTATTGTTACTAGTTGCAAACCTATATCAAAACTAAAAGCTCAAGCGGTTATCTTGATTATGCAAAATTTACCATCGCGATATGGTAATACAACAAAATACAAACGTATTTAAATTAAATGTAATTTCGAAGGAAATCGAGCTCACTTTAAAATATAAACAGGAACAATAAATACAATTGTGGAAGCAAATATGTGTACATAGATAATTGAATAAAGTACATTTCAATAATTCTCAGTGTCTCACAGAAGACGCTTGCCGTATTAGCGTTCATAAAAGGTGTATTTAAGCAACTGCGCTTAGGTTGGCCCGGCGAAGCCCACGCAATGTTTTATCTCTTTACAACCAACCAACTAAAGCTGGTTTCCTTAAGTCGATTTATTGTTATGCTACTAATATCTTAGTGTCAGTGCGTACAGACGCCAACGCCCCAGTTGCTTTCAGATAATTAACATAAGAATAGCAGTTGTAGGAGTAAACGTTGACTCAAAAGCCTTAGTTAAGGATTTCGTTGTGTACGTTTTACAAAAGATTTTAATATTTTTAATAGATTTTTTCCTCGTTCACCAGAATGTTAAACTTTATATCACTGTAGTTCTGTAGTCATTGACTTAACATTACTAATTAATTTCTTCACTTTTGATCATCTTAACTTCGGTTAGGTGTAATACGATTTATAAATTTGAATGTGTGTGCTGTCAATGTCATTGCGACATAATATTTTGTATCTACAGTAATAAATTTACAAACTCTAGGCATATTCGAATGGACTACAAAATTTGCATCAGCATAATTTATAATGCTTATCATTTTATCGTCTAAATCGGAACCTGCCCTGGCAGTAGCTAAATATTTAACATTTTGTATATGATAGAATGCAAATCACTAAAGTGTCGTTCACATGAACATTTTCGTAACTGACCGGGTGGCATTAGCATGTTCATTAGACACTGTTTTTTGCAACGCTCTTAACAAAATGGAGACGTCAATAAACGGAGTTCTCGTTTCGTTCATTTGTGAAATTCAATGCTCTGCGAAAACTTTCTTGGAAATAATCTTATGAGGAAGTTTCAATTTCTTCTTTTTGTGTATTAAAAATAACAGTGGCACCAAATGTGTGCCTTGTACACCACACACATAAATTAAAGTTAATATATTTCCATTACGCCGGTAATGATTTCTGAATGCAAGTGATTTTCAATAAACTACCAACCAGCAGTTTTAATTGGGACTACGAGACCAAAAATAATAAGTCATTAACAAAGTAGTTGCGTCTGCGCACGTTTAATAGATTCAACGTGGGCGTGTTGCTTTCAATCACTGCGGGTAGTACAATGACTCATTATCGTTCTAGACGGTGGGTCTCGCACATAATGATCTGGAGCTACCTACGCTAGAGAGTCTTTCTTTATACGAGCGACAATGGATAATACCGACTTAAGTTTGTTAATGAGCTTTGCCGATTTCTTAAATGGCTTCAGTCGAAAGTAATATACAACAACGGTAAAAGTTTGGAATTCATTGATATAAGTGCGTATCCACTTTGTTATATGTACAAGTACATATTCACGCATATTTACAATACAAGTCAGTCTTAGTTATCGTTTAATGGTTAGATAATTTTGAGATGTCGAAAATGACATTTTGGCATGAAGTCCCAAAGGTTTAATGGGAAATAAATATAGTCGACGAAGAGTTGCATAGTTCCACGCAATCATTTATTTTCCGTTGTTATACTAAAGAAATTTGGTATTCGTCGTATTGTGGTTGTATAAAAAGTCAAATCCCCAAAGTTGGACAGGTACGTCGACAAAAAATAAATGGAAAATACTAATGGAGCGCGGCGGAGAGGTGGGACCGTGGAACCGTGTGGTAAGTAGTTGACACGCTCTAGCATTACTTAGGTTCGTTCTCAATTAATGATCACCGTGAGATGTGACTAAGTCTGCTTGAAATAAACCTCTACAATATGCAGACAGACAGTTTGTCTTAATTTTTGTTTGCAAGACAATTTTTTTATCTTCAAATTCCTGGTACGAAAATTGTCGAATCAATTTCTTATCTATCGTACACTTAACGTATGCTTATAAGTGTATGAAATGTCACAGATCTGTAAATTATAATAGGAAGTGTCTTTTTCTTCTACGGCAGCTGCTTACAATATAGCGTTCACAGCCGGTTTGCGGCGCGCGCGCAGTCCAAGCGACGTAATGGGAGCGACGGCTGGTCGCTGCCGCTTCGCACTCAATTTCACCTCTGACTGACGCAAACATTCATTGTGCTGCTTACTTGACGTGGGCCAGTGCTGTTGGTGTGTCAGGTGCTTCACCAATGTTATGTGAAAGACTTTAGGAAGCGCCTTTAATTATAGCCTTACCGGTAGGTAGTGTTACCATCTGCTCTTCAGTTCATATTTACATTGATTGTATTTACCTATATTTACTATACATTGTTTATTTAAATCGTTATTTCTAACGTTTTTCTATAATTAGTTGTAAGGTTTTGCCCAGAATTTTTTTTTGTTCAACGTGTATTACATAACGATATGATCGAATTTCTTATAAAAAATTGGCGCCTCATGGACTATGTAAAAAATTACGACACACGATACTTGACCGCGCTTGAATAGTTTTAAGACAAACGAATCTTTTACGGTTCAAGTATTATTTGATGTAACTTGATATTAGTTGTACGAACAAGGTTGTTGATATAAAATCTCATAGTACAGTAACTAAAAACTTTTATATCTTCATTTAAAATTTTTGTTAGTTTAACACGAGTTAGTAATTTATTTTTATTGTCGCTGGTCGCGTTCCGTATACATATTCAACAAGATAAGATTAAAATATCACAACAGATAAGGCTAACGCAGACGGTGTTGTTTCAGAATCTGTACATAACATGCTAAAGAGTGCTAAAGCGTCTAAACACTAGTTTGACCCACGAAAGGTAGCTAAGGAAGTAATATAATTCAACTCCTTTCAAACGAGTTTTACTTATCAGATTTATAACTTTGGCTTTGATTCATGACGGTCTGGGCTGGCAATTAAACTGAGGTCCCTCGTTACCATTAATCAAAGTATATTGATAGGTCTACTCTATGTACAAATCCAATTAGACTTTGAATCCTTCGCTACAATTTGGTTGTGTTCATCCTCATATGATTTATGGTTGTATCGAGGTGCAATTAGGCCAGAGTAGGAGAGTGTTAATTTTGGTTGCATCGTAAATTCAGTTTTAGTCGAGGATGTAATTGACTGTAATCGTCAGTAATCGCTCTGTATTGGAGATGTTTTATTGGAGCTTTTCATGTGGGGAACATAACGAGTTTCTCAACTTGCTTTTTTTGCGGAGACAGTGTGTTATGCAGGGGGCCTACCATAACCTTTCAAAAAATAATCTTATTTCAATGTAAGCTTATAATAAGCTTATCATAA
>NW_020653439.1:0-24074 GCF_003589595.1 Hyposmocoma kahamanoa
CTTATAAGGATAATTTCATTGTATGGGTCGAAAAAAATCGGGACAGCAGACGTTGATCAATTTAATAAGATTATTTTTCATACAAACTGAATAAAATTGTCATTTTTTTTAATGCTGGTAGACTTAGTTTCTTTTACGAATGATTTTACTATATTAGAAATTGTCATAATTCTATGAAATATATATAATTTACGAAACTCAGTAAGTCGGTTTCTGAGTCACATAATGTACCATAGGTGTATTCAGTACAGGTATTGGTCGGCACTTGTGAAGTTACGGTGTACAGAAATACACACGATCGCTAACGGTCTCTATCTACGCTGTGGATTGCGTATTTCTGATTTTATTATGACTTCTAAATCTTATTGATCTTGAGACAAACGGGCATAAAGACCTAGTAAGTGAACATATATTTGCTAGAAAACGTACTTTTAGTCTCACCAAGAGGAACACACGTGTTCAGAATGCATACGGTCTATTTAACAAAAATAAATAGCACCTCAATACCCGCACCAAAATTAAGAACAAATTGGTTGGCTGGATGGACGAGAACAGCAGCTGAAGAGACATAGTGGCAAATGCTGAAGAATTTCCGATTCAAGAAACAGGGAAGGCAGAATTTAATTGCGACATGCATGTGAAGACCACTTTATCAAACGCTTTGTACTTTCCAAACACATCAGCAAAATTTCGCTGATGATGAAACCAATTGGTTTTTGTCAGTATTTTAGTTATAAAGGCACTTAAAAAAAAATTCAATGGAGATTGTACGGTAGACCGTACAATCTCCTTTGTGCGATAGATCGCACAGTACCCTCATGGAAAGACGTTTTCTGAAATTAGCAGTTTGGTCAGAACTGCCCTTATCGTCTTTTGTCCAAAAGAAGTCCGTCTAATTTCGAATATCTGTCAGTTTAGTCAGTCTGTCTTTGTGGTCAGTCATTCATGGAGTATAGACGGGATTGAAAGATTGAACGGAAACTCTTGCTGCCACAAATATTGCGACCACCATGAACACCGAATTGAAAAACATAATTCCCAACTACGCATTCAAGTGAAAACAATTTACCAACTCTTCTGCACCAAACAAAATCGAAAACTATTCTCTCTTTTTAACAGAAGTAGAATTGGTTGTACCAACACAGGCTTTGTAAGAAACGGTGTAAAGACTGTCTGAGTGAATAAACAAGGGTTTCATTACTCGCAATTTATATGGTAATGACAACCAATCGACGTTCTTAATGCCTTGTCTTATAGGTTTATTTTACATGCCTGCATTTACATCGCACAATTTTTGTTCTAAAAACATATTAATTGATTACTTACGAAAAGAGAACATCGAAAATTTAAAATTCTGTAAGAATACCTCGTTTCGTCATCTGCGTCTCATTCTACACGTCCATGAGTATGTAACAAAGTCATACTTCACCTTATCACTAAAGTTTTCTATTCACGTACAGCACAGTGGTTTAGATTACCTTACGGGTTTCCCACTGTTTCGTGTTTCTTCGTAACGTTTGACATGGCAGCTTAGTTTGATTTTAATTCGGCGCACGCGCATGTTTACGATTACAGGAATCGGGTATCCGGGTGTTGGTTTATTACTAAGACTTTTTGACGCGTTTTTATTGGCTTGAAAGGCCTACTTTTATAAAGAGTTTATTAAAAGACTTTGTTTATTTTAACTTCCAAAATGTATTCAAGTGCTGTATGAAAAAAAATATAATATTAATCGTAACTTTAAAAAAAAAGTATTCCATTCATCCATTTCCATGAATGAAGTGAAATCCAATAAACCGGACTCTTCCCCTAATTTGCCATCCTTCGAGGTGGAATATTTTCTTCAAATTTGAATGCAACCACTACTGAGGTACCCCTTTCCAAAAAAAAATGAATCATCGAAATCGGTTAATCAGTAATCGCGTAACATACAAAAAAATACAGTGTAATTGAGTACCTGCTTCTTTTTTTAAGTCAGTTAAAATACTATAATGTGTGACAGCGGTAGATTGTATTGGCGATAATCTTTGAAAACAAAATAGTAGATTTTGATACCAAATCATGAAAATAATTACATTATTTTCATGGTTACATTATTTAAAAATGGCGCTCATTGTAATCATCAAGTCACACAGTACCATCTACGTTTTATTCAAATTGACTCTGACTGGACCTCCGCTAAACGTGTTCGTTTTATGACCGACATTTTACGACCTGAACCCGGCTTTAAGTCGAACCGACAGCTACTTGGGAGTTTATGCAAATCCAGAGCTAAGGATATTTTTTTGTAGTACAACAGGTTGAGTAGCAATAAAGCTTCTTGTGAAAGAGTTCAACCAGGGAATTACTGCCACCTTACTTATTTCTGCCGTTCCGGTATTGAAGAGTAAGGGTGTTGGTGTTTTACAAGCACAAGAAACTTGTCAACTTATGTCTCTGGACAGCGGGCGCAGTGGCAGTATCCCTCAGATCTGTGCGACTTAAAGCTTTGAGTGGCACTGAAATTGTTATGGACAGGTGTGCAGCTTACCACCATTAGGCGCACGAGTTGTTCATCCCGCCACTTGATATTATAAAAAAAAGAGCTACTATTTAAAAGCCTTTGCAATTTTTTTGGAATTCTGCTCTCAAATAGTCAATTTCAAGTCGATGGCGTAGTCTGCTAATTATTGGATATATCAATAATACATATAATTTGAAAATGTAATAGATACACGAAGCGAGGAAAGGTGACGAAAGACGCTTGAATCTCCAAATGCGCAACGGCTTTTTTTGACGAAGTTGTATGATCGACGAGACCTAATCGCGCTCATCCTCGATGTTAGCTTACATCTCACCCGATGGAAGCGGCAGCCGACGATCAAGAACAACGATTCTATGAATCTTTCATTCAAGTATTCCACCCGGTGGAAGTACTGGAATGCCACTCATAGGCCCTATGATTCGATACAAAGCGTTGCGTAGTCGTCTCAGGGTGTGAGGGGGCGGGGAGGCGTCGGCCTCTTATGGCGAGGTCGATCGCCGCTCGTGGAGACGAGCGGGTCCTGGGGTTGGGTGCAATCCTCAGGTGTCGTAATAGTGTGTGCTGCTTCTGATGGCAGACCCTGGCGGTGGGCTGGCAGGTTTCTCAACCATCTTCGGCAGCTGTTGTGTAATCCGATGGGGCTTCCTCGGGCCTAAGTAGGTCCCTTGGAAGCGGTTTCATGTCTGGGTGTTGGGTTCGATGTGGCTATACAGGGACTATCCGGCGCATCGAAACATGGTCTGTACAGGCTATCCACGAAGCTGTCGAGGCTCTCCACGCTCAAATCCCGTTGAATGACGTCGTTCCTCATATATTGTGAGGCGTCTGTGATGCACCGCAAGGTCAGCGACTGTTGTGCTCTGAGTCGCTGCCTGTTGCACACTCCTACTAGCATATAACATGCTGGGGCTACATATGTTACGCGGGATCTAATATACGTCTTATACACTCCGAGTTTCACTCGTAGTGGGAGTCGGAACTTGAGAATCGGTCGCAGGAGTGCGTGGACAGCGCAAGTGTTCTGCACCACGTTCTTGATGTGATAGCCTATAGATAATCTTCTATCGATTGTCACCCCTATGTATTTCACCGTGAGGGACCACTCGATAGGCTGGCCCTGATAGCTGGCCTGGATAGTGTAAGCTTCGGTGGCATCTTCTTTGAGTTGCTCTCGATGATCGCCTGGGTTTCGGGACGTTGACCGAGAGTCGACAGTCGACAGTCGACAGGCGTCTTCCAGCCAGGAACGAACCATGCGAAACAAAGCAAGTATCTTTAACAGCTTATATGATAATTTAGGGAACACTTCGAAAGCGCGTTCTATTTTGATCCCAACGCCACTTAGCGACAAGGCGAGGTTACTAATATTTCTAGTGCGTGGTGTTACAGGTACATTTTCTTAATTTTTTATTTATTTATAATTGCTGCTTTGACGAAATAAATAATTAAGATATTGGGCAGTAATTTCTATAGTAGTTTTAGTAAGGCAACATCGATTGTTAGTGATTGTATGAATGAATGCCGTCACTGCCATTTCTTTGACACTCTATTGAGACTCAACTGCCATTGCTACTAGCTTTTAGCAGAATAAGAAATATTGTCATAATTGCAATATAATCTCAATTGAATTACAGCGACCAATGGTTTCAAAAAACTTAGCAGAATTACGACCCAGTTGGAAAAAAATACGATCGTTTGTTGTTTCTTAAATATTAAAACAAAAACATTTATTTAAATTCCGGTTCAAGAAGAGAAAGCAGTGGCAATCAAGTTTATTGCTCGCGTTTTTTTTACAGACTGTGAATAATTGTCTTTGCATCCGATTGATTTGGTCCGATTGAAATCTTATTAGTGACCTCGAATATAGTAAAAGTTGTAATCTGAATCAGCAATAGGCTCTGTTACACCACTCGCTAAGTTCTGAGAACTCAGGTTGTATAAGTGTTTGGTGTCTACCACAAAATGTAAAAGCTTATTTTTTAATACGTTTTTGAGTCACTGAAAGTAAAAAGAATTTATATTCTTTGTTATCTATCACACGTCATTCATCTCTTTGAAGAACAGTTTATATTGACAAAATTTTGTGTTCTTTGTATTTTATAAATTCATAACTTATTAGGTTATTACTGATACATTTTATTCGTTTATTAGTTGAGAATAAGTTAAGAACATGAGCCGTCCCCGTCGTCTCATTTACTTTTAGGGGGTATTTTCACAAACAATAATTTAATAATAATGTGCCAAATCACCACACCAATTAACTTTAACTGCCTCTGTGGCCGAACGGTTACCATGCCGGACTGCCACGCAGAGGTCCCAGGTTCGATTCCCGGGCCGGGAGAAATATTTGTATGGTGTTAAGGTAATTTCTTGAGGATTTTCATTGTCTATTATAATTTTATGCTCATCCTATTACGTTGTTTTCCTGTGCAAGAATAGTTGTAGTAAATTTTAAAGCCTACGTAGCTCCGGGCAAAGCTAATCAAAAATAATTGACGCTCGGTGTTCCACTCATTATTTTTGAAAGTCTAAGTGCGCAGTCACACGAGCTGCATTCCAACCGCATCCCAACTGCAAAATAGCAGTTGGAGTTGGGATAGGTTTGGATGTGTAGGTGTAATAGAAAAAAAGATGGCACGCAGCGAGCGTATACTTACTGGCGGTATCACCGACGGTATTCGACTGTTGTTTTGCACTTGCAATGCAGTCGGAATGCAGTCATCATAATGTGACTACATTCTAATTAGATTCTAGATTGGCTTCCGAGTGATATTATTATTATTATTATTATTATTATATATAACTCAAAAGAGCTTGGACTTACATCAATTTGCCAAATTTTAATGAAATCGGATACCGGAAACTTCGCGAAATTGGATTCATCCCTTAGTTTGCCACCCTTAGAGGTGGAATATTTTCTTCAAATTTAAATGGTACCACTACTGAGTTACCCTCTTTCCAACAATAAAATAATCATCAAAATTCACAAATGCCAGAGTTGTCGCATAACATACATACAAAAAAATAAGGTCGAATTGAGAACCTCTTCCTTTATGAAGTTGGTTAAAAAAAAAATGTGGCTATTGCGAAGACATATGAAGTCGATATAATCGATACATAGACTGAATGTGTTATTAAACAAATCTTACAATAAATAACGAAAATATGTGTAATCAATTAATGATTTTTTTTTATTGAACATTAAACATTACAGTGACAACACAGAACAGTAATGCAAGTTATTATTATAAAAAAAGTATCACAGAGTAAGTAAGCTAATGCGCAACAAGCGAGCGGCCTATTGCAAATAATTTGTTTAAAGAATGTGTTTTTTTGTTGTATATTTCTTTTTGACTTAAAATTATGTTTGTTATTTCATTTTTCTTATTGTTTATACTTTTCTTATTGCTTGTAGTGCTCACCAATAATTAGTTACGCAATTCGACTAACATTTAAATGTTGTTTTCAACTCTTATAATGCATGAAATATTATAGTAACTATTAAGTGTGTTTAGTAAATTATGAAATAAATAAATGTATGTGGGGGGAGGATGGGGGGGGGGGGGGGATGCGCGTGTAATGTGTTCCTTAATTTATGTTTTTATGAATTAACAGCTTAATTTTAGTACCAAAGCACGCTGCAGAGGCTCTACATTTGTTTATTTATTCTTTACATTATAGACTTAGCTTCAAGTAGCTACTACAATTTAACGATACATTTTATACCTTTACTTTAAATAAGTAGTCCATACATGATTATGTATATTTGTAACATAAAAATGGACCACCCATTGTTTTTATACGAGTCTCATTCATAAAATGACCATCTATATGGCCCCTAGGCCAGTTTTGCGGCTACTCACTGTTTATAAAGTGAATCTTTGTTGTTTTTTATTCCTTCTTCGGAGTTGCATAAAAACAAAGTTGCTACGCCCAGTGCCCTGTGCGTTCTAGCTATGTAAATTCGTGAAATTTCCCATTCAAAATGTAACCTTATGACATTTAAATAGGGTTACCTTAAAGACGTGGATGTCCGTGCGTATATACGTAAGTTGCGTAGGTACTGTCAGGAAAGTTGACGCGTTACCATCTTAGGTTCAATTTACATTGTCGAGGAACGGAATGAAAGCCAATTTTTGTATCGAAATTGTACACAGTATAATGAACTTAATGTCAATTGTATAATCTACAAAGTATTATAGTATTATAATTTAGTTTGTACGTTAAACAATTGACATAATCACACCTTATGAGATCTTTACGAAAACCAAATCCATATTGTAAATAAATATGAATACAGCATATCTCTAACAAAATGTACCGAAACTTGAACTAATAATATTTCTCATGATAGTTACACTTAATAAACTACTTACATGCATTAAATGTGGCCTATAAACAATCTTAAATGCACCACTTTTAGAACAATAATACCTCCAATGAACACTACGCCAACTTTATTTTTTTGTCATTTTCTGTTATTTTTGTAAACAGTTATATTTATTTACTAATATGATGTTCCTCGAATTTTGTGGAAAAAAACCGGAAACAAAAAATAAAATTCGAATAAAATTAAACAAAAATACGAAATCTGTGAAGAAAAAATAATACGAAGAAACAAAATAGTGTTCATTGGAGGTATCGAGACGTCAAATTAAAATACTGGCGTCTTATAATATCTTCCATACTAAAGCGTATTTTAGATCCGGCGGTCTGTCTTCTTTTAGGTTTAGGACATGCACTTCCTTGGATTCCCATAATATTATTTATGCCATTAGCTATATTATTATTATTATATATTAGATAGAGCTGTTATGGCTATAAAAATCCGCTTCCATTCTTAGACCAGCAGCTTGCTTGTTCTTTTTAACCAGTGGCGTTTAAGGGCTAGGTGATATTTTTGTAATAAACGAAAGGTTTTCACTAAATAAAGGATCAACAAGCCAAAGGATGGGACAGGCTACGATCTCGATTTTCAGACAAAACTGTTTTGAGATTGGGTAGGTTACAATTTTGCTGATAGTACCCTACTAATAAATAAAAAAATGTGTACACATTCTTTGTTAATTTTACAAGTTAGCAAAAGCACTATTCACATACAAATAATGTATGTAAGTAGAGGTCAAAATTGTACTAAATATCCCACCGAATAAGATCTATTTGTCCTTGACCTTCTACAAAAAGTTTTATAACATTCTCCTGGACTCATAATTTCGATCCACCTTACATTTTCAGCATTAAATACCTAAGTTTAAATAACGCATGGTTGATCAAAAACTTTGCAATTTTGAAACTCGAGTACTAAAACGTGATTTCCATACGACCTTGTTGAAAATTTTAATTTCTTAAACCGGGGAAAACTTTTTTCTAAAATTGTTTAATTTCAGAATAAAAGTGCTTGAAATAAAAATAAAAAGTAATTTAAATTGCCTTTAAGAATAAAAGTGCTTATTAACGGTTGATTATTAAGAAGTTCTTAATTAAGCAGTTGAAGTTTCGAATTGCTATAATGGTAGTGTACCCATAATTTTATTTTTATATTGACAAATTATCCGCTCAAATGATATTGACTTATAATAAATAAAATATTCACAACAAATCCCTCGATTGTTCTATACATATAGCAGTACGTAACAGGAGTAAAAAAAAAAAATTAAAACAGGTATACGGTAAGCTAAAAGAAAAAGAAATTAAAGAACAACCAATGAAATGCTGATTAAATAACTATGCTTTCCTTCACCGATAAGCATTGCCTTTGTAATATAATCACAGTACTGAGTACTAAAAAAACCGACCTCAACCCCTAGGTTGCCACCCTCAGAGGTGGAATATTTTCTTCAAATTTAAATGGGACCACTTCTGAGGTATTCTATTTCCAACAAAAAAATCATTAAAATCGGTTAACAAATGAGTTATCGCGTAACATACATACAAAAAAGCTGCTCCTTTTTTTAAAGTCTGTTAAAAATATTCATAAATACGTAAGTTAAAAATTATGGTAATCAGTACCGCCACAGAGATTCCAACCGACCTCTCATTTAAGAAGCAGCTGTTCTGCCACTGCGCTACCACCGCTCTGACAATCATAATGAGTTGTTTTTATAATAGTCACTTTTTGTGATACCAAGAGACAAGACGAACAAGTAGTGCGCCTGGCGGTAAGCGACTCGTCCATCCATAGCAGTTGAAGTGCCACTCAGAGCTTTAAATCGTATAGATCCGAGGGACCACTGCGCTCGTCACCTGAGACATAAGTTGACAAGTCTCATGTGGCTGTAATTTCACCAAGACCCTTACCCCTCAAAACCGAAACACAGTAATGAGTACTGCTTGTGACAGAAATATTATACTCTACTACTATTATAAATATTAAACTGGCAGTACTTTCCTGGACGAATTCTTTCAGAAGGAGCTCTACTGCTACTTATAATCTAAGGATTAAAAAATGATAACAAAATAGTTTTATATATAATTTAAGAATTTATTTTATTAAAAAATAAAAATATATCATACATAGAAAGCTAATATATGAGCAACAACTACACTAAACTTTTAATTGACAATAATAAATCATTATCATTGAAAACTCATGTCAATTATGGTTGTGGAAATGACCAAATACTTTTTTGTGATGTCACATGCTTAAGCCTTCTTAATATACCTTAAAGTACACCTAGTTTGAATCCCTATGTACAAATTCAGCATTCTGATGCTTTACTACAAATCACGAAATAAACTGATCATAGACACTAGTCTACTCGTATACCTAATTAAGAATATGAAATAATTAAACAATAAATAACACGTACGACAAACTTAATTACCAGTCACATTACAATTAATCTACTTAATTTAATGCGAAATAACAAACTAAAACATTACAAAAATAAAATCGGCATTGAATGGTCCATACCAACTCTAAATACAAAGTGATTCGCTCTTAAAAATAACTATGAAATCCAACAATTATAATCGAAATAAAAATTAAAATATTGCCTAAAATTTTGATAAACTAATTTTTAAAATTTGGAGGTAAACAAAACACTGCACAAACAAACCTTATGAGATCTTTACGAAAACCAAATCCACATTGTAAATAAATACAAATACAGTCATACCTCTAACAAAATGTACCGAAACTTGAACTAATAATACTTCTCAAGATAGTTACACTAATTAAACTACTACTTACATACATTAAACGTAGCTTACGAACAATCTTAAATGCACCACTTTTAGAAGTTAAATCAAAATATCAGCGTCTCATAATGTCTTCTATACTAAAGCCTTTTTTAGGTGCGGTGGACTGACTTGCCCCTGGTTTAGGATTAGCACTTGGTTGGATCCCCACAATATTTTTTATGCCATTAGCGATAGAGCTGGAACTTGGCTCTTCGTTTTCTTTAAGGTTAGTTTGTAGGTTGTCCTTGCAGCTTGTGACGCTTGTTGAAGTACTTGGAGCAGTGTCTTTTGGAGGCGCATGCTTCACTATCAAATCTTGAGCAACTGTCTGTTGAGGTCCTAACACTGAATGTGGCACAGGACCGTAAGGTATCTGTGGATGAGGTGGTGGCATTGGCAATCCAAACTTATGATATGAAGGAATTCCAATTATTGTTGGAGGCATACCGACTACAACCTCAGCGTTTCCTAGTGGTTGTCGGGGCATTGTTAGATTAGTCGGCTCCGGCGATCTACTCCTGTATATTGCTGCACAAGTTCTTACACTATCTCCAATGTCAGGCGGATGACTTCTCTTTCTAAATGGACTCATGTACATTCCTGAAGGCCCTGGATCTATTGGCGGACTTGTCATCTGACCGATCTTGGACGGATCCGGCGGTGCAACTTGGTGCAAATCTCTACGAATTTGCAATTGCGGATGTCTTATCGGCTGCTCAGGCAAGTCCGTGTAACGCATTTCTTTTTCTATGATTTCGTCTGAAGTGTATCGTCTTTTCTCATATATCTCTGACAACGATCGGTGCTTATCTTGATGCTGCGGACGCATTGTATATGGACTTGCTCTGTCTCGTGGCTCATTGTGATGGCAATGAGTACGTTCAAAAGCCGATGGTGATTTTCGTCTTGGTCTTTCTTCACTTTGCTCTCTGCCAATACTTTCTATAGATGATGAACGCGCTCGTCTTACTGGAGAATGCTCAGGAGATGACAGTTCCGGATCTTCGTCGTCATATCCTGGTTCAATAGGAGATTCTGGTCTTCCAATATCTTCTTCACCAACATCAAGAACGTCTCCTGGGGGAACATCTCCAACAGCATGAGTCAAAGCATGGCGACGTAAATCGCAGTTTCTTCGGAATACTTTTCCACATGAGTTGCATTCGTATGGCTTGTGATCCGTGTGGGTTAGAAGATGTGTCTTGAGGTTTGAACGCTGGTTAAAGCTTCGGCTGCAGACAGGACATTTGTGAGGGGACTCTTCCATGTGAAGTATCTTGTGGACGGCAAGTGTCCTTGACTGGCAAAACCCTTTCCCGCATTCTGTGCACTTGAATGGCTTCTCCTTCGAATGTATATACCTGGAACAATGAAAGCGAAATTAATTTTCTGAGTTATTTTTATCTCAAATGATAACACTGGCGAGCAGTATGAACCATTCGCTGAGAACAATTTAACGATTCATGCCATAAAATATCGCGCTTTAATTAAATGTCTGAAGAGGGGCGGGGTAAATTTGAACACAAGTTGTGCAGATCTTTATAATGCAACTTGCTTTATTTATGGTATTGCAGCGTGCAGATAGAAATGCAAGTTTTAATTGGGTTTGCAGGGGGTGTTTATCATTTATCGTATATCTGGACTAACTAGACGCATTGCGAAAAATATAAAACATATTTGATGCTTATAGAAAATGGTTAACAAAATATGGAGTAATTAAAGAAATTAACCTTAGATCATTGTAGTAATACGTGATGAAATAATCAATTTGGCTTTAATATGTTGATTGTGAGCGTTATTATTATTATTATTATTATTATTAATATAATGTAAAAAAGATTTTAAAGACTAAATTAAGTAAAAGAAATAAATTTATTTCGATGATCTATCATTTCAGTCATGTCGTTTACGAGATTGCGACGGATTTAGATTATTCAGATTATATCAGCAAATTAGATTTTCAACCCGATGGTAAAAAATCTTGTAAAGTTTGTCAACAGTCAGTATCCTGCGCTGACGTACCTTGAACGTGATCCGAGTAATGCGAGCCTCCAGTCTCAAGGCAAGACCGACGATACGCTTGCGCGTGTCTCGAATCGCGTCCATTATTTGTAGACCTCTGGTGGTATCTTACTAGTTGAAGGCAACATAAACCTCATTATAAGTGTCCGTTCATTTTTATTTTAATGGAAATGAAAACGTAAAACTTCACAAGACACCTTTTATTTTGGAACAATTTACAATGAATTAACATAAATTTGCTATTTGGTCATTGTTACGAAGGGTCATTGATAGCTTATTTATATAGGATTTCTTGTATTTTTAACTTATTTTACTTTATATAAATTACCTAATACCTGTACATTTAAATAATTTCATCTTGTAGTATATTACTTGTTGTACTTTGAGGTTATGAGGTACTGAAAGGTCAAGCGACATTGGTTTCGTTCCAATAAGAGCGAATCGAATTACGTTAAAAGCATTTTCTGGCCAATCGCGCCGATTAATAATTATTATTAACGTGGACTGTATTGAATTTCTAGAGAAAAGTAATTGAAGTATACATAATACGTAATCTTACTCATCATGCAGACAATAAAAAATACTATAAATTTGGTTAAATGTTTTGGTTCCCTTAAAAAAGTGCAGTCAATAATTTGGTCATACTGTATGAACGTTGCACTAAAACAAGTGCAATGGAGAAACTAAGAATTGATTTGGTCCCATTTTCTTACATCAAAATAAATTAAATCTTATTAACTACCATTGAGATTTTAGTTTGCTGACAGATAAGGTATAAAAATTCAATGAAAGCTTAAATACTAGTAACTAAAACTAGGATTAAATTATTATGAATAAAATGAGGTCGTCGCGGCAAGTTGCCCAATATGCTGGCAGTGTTCCTCTTTTGTATAGCTATGTTAATACGTTGGGCTGTATAGCTATGTTAATACGTTGGGCAAGGTAGCAGTCAGCCCCCAAGACGGGGTTCTCGCCTTGTCGTGGCCGGGGGCTCTAGTAGCCGTGGTCGATTTCATTTCATGGTGAAGCTAAGAGGAACCGACGGGGCCAGCCGATGGTGGTAGGTTGGCCCGAGGAGGAAGACGTTCCCCACGGGCTCGTCTGGTCAGCGGGACCGTGCGGATGCGCGCTGGGAGGAGGGTCGCGGGGGGAGAGACGTGTCGGTGTGTCGTTGCCGCTCGTCCTATCCTCCACGGCCGAACTTGGGCGGTTGGCTCGTGGTGGGCTCTCCTAGGGACTCTCTTTGGAGAGTCCGCGCGGATGCGCGTTAGGTATCGCGGTGGAGCCTACCATCAGATCCGCCGCGGGGCTGGGGGAGCAGCCACTACACTTCATAGTTGAGTGGATGCTGTCCCGGCCCCTGGGTAGCGGACTCGGGGGAGTTCGTTGCCCAGGATAGAGGGGCCCGGGATGGATGGCTCGTCTGGTGTTCGGCGAGCATCACACTCGAAGTCAGGGGACCGATGTGTCTCCCTTCTCGGGGAGGGACTGCGCAGGGCGCGGCTAGCCACTGGTGGGAGCGCGGACGAGTGCAATAGCGTGCCCGTACCCCCACCTACAGCGGAGAGGAGGAACACTCCGGGGGTTTAGTGCGGTCAGGCTGCTCCCGTTCAGGGTTCAGTCCAGTCCCACATAATCCTGGCATTGCCCCCTGCGGGGCCGGGGTATCTGTAAGCAGATTCCCCCGGATTAACAAAGAAAAGGTAGCAGTCAGCCAGTTTATGGAGAAACCACAATGTACTAACCAGACAATACTAAACGCTGTTGTTTGTACGAACAATTATAAATAGAAATTTCAGTACAGTTTTTGCAGTAATACATTATCGAGCAATTATCGATAAAAACTACTTAAAATACGTTAAATAGGTATTTGGTAACGTCGTTTACTAAAATGAAATCGACATTTACGGCTCAATTATTGAACGTCTGTAATTAAGGCACGTGAAGCTATTACATTTTTTTGCTTATAATTACCAGATAATCTATTGCGCGAGGTGTTCATTGGTGCTTTTTTTCTCGAGGAAACGAAGCGAAGCAAAAGCGGGCAGTTTGCGAATTATACAGGAAGTATGCAAGAGTAAAGTTATGTATCATTACGGTCTTGAATGAGAATAACTCGTTTGAAGCGTGCCTTAATAATTAATATGGAAATTTTAGAGGAGGAGTTGAATTTAATAATTAATTTTATGATAAAATCTCGCGAAATATGTTTTTAATTTTTTTATTTTCACGATTATTTACCACCGTGATATACATATATATTTTTTTGGCGAAAAACCTCCACTAGATTGTCATAATTACTAAAAGTTGATACTAACTTAGCTCGAAATAATTTTTTTCCCATAATACGGTTTATTTTGCTTGGGTCGAGACCCGAAATTAGAAAGAACGAAATTAAACCCATTTGAAAAATGTAGTACGCATAATCATATACTGTCCATGTTTTAATTAGTTTAATTATATGAAAAAATCATTGGTATATGTAAATTACTTATTGAATACAGCGAATTTTGTGTAAAATTTCGACGTAACTGTATATCCCCAATTTTACTATATATTTTTTTCCAATGATTGATTTAACACTTTCATTGTTATTCGGAATCAACCAAAGCCATTTGAGATAGTATCTACTCTTAACACAAAGATCAAACACAAAGAAAAATTCCTTCGACCCGATGGGACTTGAGAGGAACCTCTAACCACGCTATAGAGAAATACGTCATCGATATTTCATATCTTTGACATAATACAGCCACATGTCATCATACGTCAAAATTGCTGTTAACACGTGAAAATCGTAAAAATAATACGAACAATAATGAAAGTATATCGCCGGGGATAGTACAAATCCGCGTAGTGTTGGTAAAAAGCGCGTATCTACACAAAACCAAATTTCACAGGAGTGGGCTTTAACGTTATTACTGATTACTAACTAAGTTAGACTAAGTTACTGAAATGGAGACTCATAATCAAATGCTATCCTTCACTATCCTATTTAAGCTTAAAAAGCTATCGACTAATTTCGTTCGTAGAATCTTTAAGCGTCTCTGCTGAAATGTTGTCATTTTGCAGTTGTATCTTTATTACATGAAGGGTGCGATTTTTAAAGTGCATTTTTTTCTTTGTATACTAAGTGGCGGCACGAACAAATCAATATAATAGATTTAGATATTGATTTATATACTCGTATACATAAATCATATTTTTTTAAACGCATTAAACATTTTTATTTTTGACTACTCCTGTAGTCGAGTGGCTTGCACACCGATTTTCATGTTGTTGCTGTCTCTAAGGTCCCGAGTTCGATCCCCGACCGGGTCAATGAAGAAATTTTTTTTTACTATATTAAGTGACGGAATGAAGAAGTCGCCTGGTGGTAAGTGACACGCTTGTCCATAACAGTTGCAATGCCAGACAAGATCTGAGGGGCACTGCCACTGCGCCAGTCAGCCTGATCCATAAATTGACAAGTCATATGTCTGTAATTTCACCAAAAACCAGGATCAAATAATATAGGTGGCCTAAAAAAATCGAATAATGCATCGATCATTGAAACAAGTCAACCCAATTTATTTTACATCGATTAAAACATCGTTGCCACCTGCTAATTGTTTGTAATCTAAATTAATCATGGGAACATGAATTTTGTCGAAAAAACCTAATTGAACCTCCAACATAGCCCGTCCTTTAATGATGATTACTACAGAGATTCCATAGCTTGTCACGCGGAGAATGCGGCGTGTAAATAATATATCATTACCTTGCCCAGAATAAATATAAAAAGTTGTAATGAGAGCTCACATTCGATGGTTACATATTTTCATAAAAATTAAACGCATGAATACACTGTATATAAAAAAGTAAAAGATTCCCTATTATTCAATTTAATTCAAATTATTATATTTCACTAAAAACAATCTTGACAATATAGTATTCATTCTAATTTTCTCAGTTTAACTTTATATTTATAGATTTGTAGCTTTTTAGCAACTGGGTTCCGGTTTTGAAGAATAAGGGTATTGATGAAATTACAGGCACATGGGACATGTCAACTTATGATACTCAGATCTATCTTCGTGATTTAAAGCTCTGAGGTGGCACTGCAACTGTTTATGGATATGCGTGTAGTTTGCCTTACAAACTTACAGGGTTACAGGGTTACATGGTTGAACTTTAAAATTGAGAACTTTTACATTACCCATGTCACGAAATTATTTTATAAATATGAATATGTAGTCGGTGCAATAAAAACTATCATTTCTTGTGATAAAAATGTATTTATTTATGAGGTAAACACCGTCTTTAGGTTTTTAACACAAAATTATAAATTGAAAATAAAAATCCAAAACGAAAACTTTTTGTCTAAAAAATAAATTTTCTTGGAATAAATGTTTTATCAATAACACGTTTTAATTCTCATATAAATTAATTATCCCAGCAGAATCCAGTACTTCACTTTATTACTTACATTATTGACTTGTCTGACTTCTCTATTAGGCTTCAGATTGCCATTTGAATGTTAATTTCATTCAAATTTCTCCTAATACTGTTAAAATATTACACACTTTATGTCGCTTATAAACTATGTATATACCTCTATACATTGTAAACAATTTAAAATTATCGTTTTATTTTTGTATCTAAGACAGGTGACGCTGTTGTCATAAATAACGCACACACTCAACATAGCCCCGCACTAGGGAAACCCTGTGTCGCGGGTGCTATGGACACACACATAGACAACCACAAATTACACGCAAACTCACGAGAGAAATAAATGTAGGCCATATAAATATTTCTCCCGGCCCGGGAATCGAACCTGTAAAACAATAATATTACATACATATCATCACGCTTGTCTCCTAACGGGACAGGCAGATACTGGACCTCCATCTGCTACGTTCCTGACAAACTTCCTTCGCCTCCTCACCTAACACCAGTATCTTTATGCATGCACGTTTATTGTTGGGACTTTTAACTCGACCTTTATTAAGGACATCTCCAATCTAATTGAGATGTACGCCGATGTCTACCTCTCCCCACGCCTCCGTCCACATTTGCTCAAGTTGCGCCATCAATCTACCAACATTCATATTTTCTACCTGACCAAATCATCGAAGCATCCCTCTCCCTACCATCTTTCATACTACAACGCTCTTACTAGAACGCTCTATACTGTTTGGAATTCCGCCTTTAAGACTAATACCGCGCATCTATCACAAATAAAATAAAATTATAATATTGTTATCACAAATAATGTTCTAGCATTCTAAAGTTACGGTGCTCTAAAGGAGCTTCCTCACAATGCCGTACTATTCATGTCCTCTGTACGTCTGGCACATCCTGGACAACAATCGACGAGTACGTTACGCCGATTGGCAAAACCTTTCATCACGATGACGAACATGTCCCATACTTCAGCATGGCGGCTACTACCAGTGATGCGCGTAGCGGCAATAACTACATAATAATTATAGTTTTTACCATTGATACGATAATAAAAATAACGCATTCTGTGCAAAGATTTAGTAGAAACTAAAACGATTCTACTTTTTGCAATCGTTATAACCCTTATTCCTCTAAAAAGAAATCCTAATGACTTGTGATACATCTCATTTGGATGGCACGTCTAATATTTGTTTACTAAAGGTTTCCGCAAATCGACAACACCAGACCCGGTGTTTGATTTCACAGGTGATTTGAGTATAATTGGAAAAATATGACGTCATTTTAAGTCAAACAATTGCATAGAATACGAATGTTATTTGGAAAAGCAGATTTGATTGGAAATACGGATATTGAACATTGCTATATTTCCTCCATTACAAACACAATAAATATTAGATTAAAAAAGAGATATCCGGAAACTATAACAAAAGATAAACCTACTCTTAAAGCTCTCAAAACAATAACAAGCGTGATTATTTATTTCTACATGTTTATTATTCAAACGTGAAACGTTATACGTACGTACATAATATAAGGCTCATATGCATACAGTAACGGCACCTTTGGTAAATCCACAAACTGATGTAAGAGGTGAAGGGAAAGTCTTCAAAATCATCAAAATGAATGAATGGAATCTGCTGGCACGTTTTGCCGACACGCAAATATTGTGATGGACCGGTTCCAATGTACACAACGAGGTCTGTCAACTGACGAAGGTTGGTCTCAAACCGAACATCTTGATCGTAATGTAAGCGGAATTTTAATGATGGTATTGATGAACGCGAAAGAAATATTGAGAATGCAGGATCAAGTGTTAAAATTTTGTCTTATTTAGAAATTTATGTAAACATGAGTCACGATGAATTCAAATACTTTAAAACTAGTAAAGGTTCTGAAAGTATTGTATTGTAGAAAAAATTATCTATCTATTTGAGTTTAAAAAGCCGAATGAACAGTTTTTTCAGTTCTTTTTCTATATTGGTTATTTTTTAATAACTAACCAAAGGATACTTAATTTAATTCTGAAATGAATTGAGAGCTCCGCGATTAACCAAGTCCGATGACGGATTCGGAAACACCCGTCAGACAACTTCACTAGAAGATCAAAGAGACCGCCGGCGGATTCAAATTAACAAGGCAATTACCAAGTTGCTTTGAAAAACGTTTGCGCCGAGCCGGCCCGAACTATAAAATCTACCATTTACACTGTACAAACATTAACCAATGTAGAAACATCGAAACCCTGAGAAGACTAAACAATGATATGCCTTAATATTTCATTTATGTTGTACGATTAAATAACGACATTTATTTCCAAGACACAAAAATTCCAAAAAGATAAATTAGAATTACCGTAAATAATACACATAATTAATGACATAAACAAATCTTTCCCTCCCAACCGCGTTATCGCACCAGTTCGATCAATTCTTGACGTTAAATAAAATATAAGTAACGTCTGTCTCTTCTTATTATACACAGAGATAAGGATCGCGATGGACAGTCGCACAGAACCCCATCAAGACATGGAACAGAGATAAAAAAGTGAGGCTTAAAATTACAGAGAGGACCGAGGTCCGGCGCTAATGGCGTACATTAAAAAATATTTTCCATTACAGTTGCCGGTCGGATAATGTGTTTTGGTGGAAGAACACTTACCGAGGCGCCGGTAATGAAAACGGGGAAGTGACTCATGATATTGAAATACACAAAAAAGTACTCGAATCGGTAATAGCGTTGAAATAGTCATCGAAGTTGTTATTGGGCTAAAACTTAAGATGTAAGAAAATACTTGAAATTATGAAATAAAATTTTACGAGAGAAGCGTAGACACTTCAAAGTTTGCTTGTTCGGGAACTGGTTTCCATTGAAAATGTCCTCGTTTTTTTAGCAAACGGTAACAACCGTTGTGTTATGTATACGCCGAAAAAGGAAAGAATACGGGCAGAGAAATAAAATTTATTTAAATGTTTAAAATGTGTGTAGAACGAACGTTTTACCTTGAGAACCCATAAAACTTAGGACACCCAAAAATTTCCGAAACAAAATTAGAGCAGGCACCGAAAAGTATTTCGTCCATCGAACCGGGTCAAAATCGATATTTTTTTCCAATCCAATCGAGTGTTCGAGATTGCCTATCGATTGCCGACCGAGAGCTCAGTAACGAATGTAGAGTAAAAATCTATCTAGAACTGTCAATTCGCGGGGTTATTATTCCGCCTCATGTTTAAAACAAAATATTTTGAAATAAGTGTTTGAATAACATAAAGCATATTTGTAAGAAACCTGACTACTAAAAATAATTAAATTTATATTAGTATTTCGAAAACTTTTCAATGTTACAGCAATCACCTGACGAACTACGAACTACCTACTTTAGCTATCAACACGTGTTTTTGTTAATGTAAATTAATTAAAATTCAAATGTCATGTGTCACTATCTACATGTTATAATAACTCTGCTTAGCGTTCCATCTTTGAAACGAATCAATATCTCTCAATAGATTTTTTTTTATTACAAAATCTAAACGGTCAATATAGTCAGCGAACTGGACGCAACACTATGTATGATAGGAGTTATTTGATACTTTTTTACGTACATATTATAATTCTATGTTTAGGAGACATTAAGTCTAAGTTTAACTGTCATATTAATAGATATATTAACTGATATTCGTTTCAGAAAAGTGCTTTTTCTTTTATCATATTTTTGTATCGTTTTTCTGTTCATTATAATCAGCGTGAAAATAATAGAGTACTTTCATTTGTAAAACTGGAAATGTCTTCTGTTTTCCAATCTCAGGCGAGCCGTTTTTCTACTCAGAAGTAAAGAGAGCAGGTCCGTCCGTTGCGCGCGTTGGAATGCTGCGGCGTGGGTCACTGCCCGGTCCCCCCCCCCCCTCCCCACCTGCCCCCGCTTGGCCCATCTCAACATCTAAGCCTCCTATCGCCTAGATTAATCGTTTTAAGACTTTGCTCATTAAAAGTAACTTATATTAGTTCGAGTTCACCACTGATTTATGACATCACTCTCAATCCTTAAAGTGCTCATTAGAAACAGCCTCAAATGTAATTTCGTCGATAAAAATACAGTAATCTTTAATGCAAATTTAAATGTATTTATTGCAGCCCAACGTTAATTGAGAAAAAAAGGGTAAATGTAAAAGGGTAAAAGGATTTGAGTATTTATGGTAATGAGAATTGCAACCTTAATAAGGTAGGTATTAGCAAAACCCACACAAATGAAAACAGTAGCGACAGATAATACATTAAACTTATTCTCAAAAATGGCCAAACGACCAGTACTACTGTAAGTAAATCAAAACCGCTTATATTAACAGCTTTTATTAACATAATCCTGCGATTTGTATACTGAAGTGGAGGATGTTGTTATTCAAAATCACCATGATTTCAGAGAGATGCATCGGAAATCGATTTTATTGGATATTTTACACATTCCATTATTGTTACTAGTTGCAAACCTATATCAAAACTAAAAGCTCAAGCGGTTATCTTGATTATGCAAAATTTACCATCGCGATATGGTAATACAACAAAATACAAACGTATTTAAATTAAATGTAATTTCGAAGGAAATCGAGCTCACTTTAAAATATAAACAGGAACAATAAATACAATTGTGGAAGCAAATATGTGTACATAGATAATTGAATAAAGTACATTTCAATAATTCTCAGTGTCTCACAGAAGACGCTTGCCGTATTAGCGTTCATAAAAGGTGTATTTAAGCAACTGCGCTTAGGTTGGCCCGGCGAAGCCCACGCAATGTTTTATCTCTTTACAACCAACCAACTAAAGCTGGTTTCCTTAAGTCGATTTATTGTTATGCTACTAATATCTTAGTGTCAGTGCGTACAGACGCCAACGCCCCAGTTGCTTTCAGATAATTAACATAAGAATAGCAGTTGTAGGAGTAAACGTTGACTCAAAAGCCTTAGTTAAGGATTTCGTTGTGTACGTTTTACAAAAGATTTTAATATTTTTAATAGATTTTTTCCTCGTTCACCAGAATGTTAAACTTTATATCACTGTAGTTCTGTAGTCATTGACTTAACATTACTAATTAATTTCTTCACTTTTGATCATCTTAACTTCGGTTAGGTGTAATACGATTTATAAATTTGAATGTGTGTGCTGTCAATGTCATTGCGACATAATATTTTGTATCTACAGTAATAAATTTACAAACTCTAGGCATATTCGAATGGACTACAAAATTTGCATCAGCATAATTTATAATGCTTATCATTTTATCGTCTAAATCGGAACCTGCCCTGGCAGTAGCTAAATATTTAACATTTTGTATATGATAGAATGCAAATCACTAAAGTGTCGTTCACATGAACATTTTCGTAACTGACCGGGTGGCATTAGCATGTTCATTAGACACTGTTTTTTGCAACGCTCTTAACAAAATGGAGACGTCAATAAACGGAGTTCTCGTTTCGTTCATTTGTGAAATTCAATGCTCTGCGAAAACTTTCTTGGAAATAATCTTATGAGGAAGTTTCAATTTCTTCTTTTTGTGTATTAAAAATAACAGTGGCACCAAATGTGTGCCTTGTACACCACACACATAAATTAAAGTTAATATATTTCCATTACGCCGGTAATGATTTCTGAATGCAAGTGATTTTCAATAAACTACCAACCAGCAGTTTTAATTGGGACTACGAGACCAAAAATAATAAGTCATTAACAAAGTAGTTGCGTCTGCGCACGTTTAATAGATTCAACGTGGGCGTGTTGCTTTCAATCACTGCGGGTAGTACAATGACTCATTATCGTTCTAGACGGTGGGTCTCGCACATAATGATCTGGAGCTACCTACGCTAGAGAGTCTTTCTTTATACGAGCGACAATGGATAATACCGACTTAAGTTTGTTAATGAGCTTTGCCGATTTCTTAAATGGCTTCAGTCGAAAGTAATATACAACAACGGTAAAAGTTTGGAATTCATTGATATAAGTGCGTATCCACTTTGTTATATGTACAAGTACATATTCACGCATATTTACAATACAAGTCAGTCTTAGTTATCGTTTAATGGTTAGATAATTTTGAGATGTCGAAAATGACATTTTGGCATGAAGTCCCAAAGGTTTAATGGGAAATAAATATAGTCGACGAAGAGTTGCATAGTTCCACGCAATCATTTATTTTCCGTTGTTATACTAAAGAAATTTGGTATTCGTCGTATTGTGGTTGTATAAAAAGTCAAATCCCCAAAGTTGGACAGGTACGTCGACAAAAAATAAATGGAAAATACTAATGGAGCGCGGCGGAGAGGTGGGACCGTGGAACCGTGTGGTAAGTAGTTGACACGCTCTAGCATTACTTAGGTTCGTTCTCAATTAATGATCACCGTGAGATGTGACTAAGTCTGCTTGAAATAAACCTCTACAATATGCAGACAGACAGTTTGTCTTAATTTTTGTTTGCAAGACAATTTTTTTATCTTCAAATTCCTGGTACGAAAATTGTCGAATCAATTTCTTATCTATCGTACACTTAACGTATGCTTATAAGTGTATGAAATGTCACAGATCTGTAAATTATAATAGGAAGTGTCTTTTTCTTCTACGGCAGCTGCTTACAATATAGCGTTCACAGCCGGTTTGCGGCGCGCGCGCAGTCCAAGCGACGTAATGGGAGCGACGGCTGGTCGCTGCCGCTTCGCACTCAATTTCACCTCTGACTGACGCAAACATTCATTGTGCTGCTTACTTGACGTGGGCCAGTGCTGTTGGTGTGTCAGGTGCTTCACCAATGTTATGTGAAAGACTTTAGGAAGCGCCTTTAATTATAGCCTTACCGGTAGGTAGTGTTACCATCTGCTCTTCAGTTCATATTTACATTGATTGTATTTACCTATATTTACTATACATTGTTTATTTAAATCGTTATTTCTAACGTTTTTCTATAATTAGTTGTAAGGTTTTGCCCAGAATTTTTTTTTGTTCAACGTGTATTACATAACGATATGATCGAATTTCTTATAAAAAATTGGCGCCTCATGGACTATGTAAAAAATTACGACACACGATACTTGACCGCGCTTGAATAGTTTTAAGACAAACGAATCTTTTACGGTTCAAGTATTATTTGATGTAACTT
Organism: Hyposmocoma kahamanoa; assembly: GCF_003589595.1. Classification (NCBI taxonomy): domain Eukaryota; kingdom Metazoa; phylum Arthropoda; class Insecta; order Lepidoptera; family Cosmopterigidae; genus Hyposmocoma; species Hyposmocoma kahamanoa. The sequence continues at coordinate 23,316 of NW_020653439.1, forward strand.
GATATTAGTTGTACGAACAAGGTTGTTGATATAAAATCTCATAGTACAGTAACTAAAAACTTTTATATCTTCATTTAAAATTTTTGTTAGTTTAACACGAGTTAGTAATTTATTTTTATTGTCGCTGGTCGCGTTCCGTATACATATTCAACAAGATAAGATTAAAATATCACAACAGATAAGGCTAACGCAGACGGTGTTGTTTCAGAATCTGTACATAACATGCTAAAGAGTGCTAAAGCGTCTAAACACTAGTTTGACCCACGAAAGGTAGCTAAGGAAGTAATATAATTCAACTCCTTTCAAACGAGTTTTACTTATCAGATTTATAACTTTGGCTTTGATTCATGACGGTCTGGGCTGGCAATTAAACTGAGGTCCCTCGTTACCATTAATCAAAGTATATTGATAGGTCTACTCTATGTACAAATCCAATTAGACTTTGAATCCTTCGCTACAATTTGGTTGTGTTCATCCTCATATGATTTATGGTTGTATCGAGGTGCAATTAGGCCAGAGTAGGAGAGTGTTAATTTTGGTTGCATCGTAAATTCAGTTTTAGTCGAGGATGTAATTGACTGTAATCGTCAGTAATCGCTCTGTATTGGAGATGTTTTATTGGAGCTTTTCATGTGGGGAACATAACGAGTTTCTCAACTTGCTTTTTTTGCGGAGACAGTGTGTTATGCAGGGGGCCTACCATAACCTTTCAAAAAAATAATCTTATTTCAATGTAAGCTTATAATAAGCTTATCATAA
>NW_020653440.1:0-10217 GCF_003589595.1 Hyposmocoma kahamanoa
ATTATTATCTATACATTGCTGCCATCTAATGGGAAGGTTATTAATGCCTTTGCGATAGAACTCCGACGATCTAGACTGCACAAACTGTGTGAAAGCATTTTGTACTGCCTCCTGGGAAGAAAACTTCTTGTCACGTAGATAATTGTCCAAATCACGAAAAAAATGGTAGTCCGTTGGAGCAAGGTCTGGTGAATACGGAGGATGACGAATGGTTTCTAACTGCAGTTCCTGAAGGGTCAAAATGGTTTCTCGTGCTGTGTGAGGTCTCGCGTTGTCGTGGAGCAATAATGGTGAAGATCGATTCATGAGTCGGGGCTGTTTTACTGCTAGTTTTGTCAACATGGTTCGGGTTCGGCACAATAGACATCTGCCGTTATTGCTTGACCAGATCGGAGAAAACTATAGTGAATAACACCATGCTGAGACCACCAAACAGTTACCATTACCTTTTTATTGGTAAGTTTTGCTTTAGGACACTGTTGTGGCATTTGACCTGGGGTCAGCCATTGCATTTTTCTTTTCCGGTTATCATAAAGAATCCACTTTTCATCACATGTTACAATTCGATCCAATATTCCTTCATTTCTATACCGGTTCAACAAGGCAACACAAGTTTCAACACGCATTTCTTTCTGCAGATCAGTCAAATCATGAGGCACCCATTTTTCGTATTTTTTTATTTTATTGATTTGACGCAAGTGAGTCAATATTGTGGGTAAGGTAACGTTAAACCATGCCGCTAATTCCTGGGTAGTTTGACTAGGATCGGCTTCCACTATCTCTCTTAATTCATCGTTATTCACCTGTGTGGGCGGTCTTCCTCGTGCCTCGTTCTTTAAGTCGAAATTTCCATCACGAAAGCGTTTAAACCAAAATCGCACGGTGCGTTCATTAGTAGACCCCTCTCCAAACGCAGCATTGATATTGCGGGCTGTTTCTGCCGCGTTAGTTCCGCGTCGGAACTCGTATTCAAAAATCACTCGAATTTTCGCAGTATCCATCTTTCTTGTCTAAATTGAATAACAAAAACAATTGAAAGTCGATATTCAAATGTTTCAAATTTAAAAAAAAAAAAATCACAGAAACCATTTGAAAAAAGTTTCATTCGAAAACCTCAAACCATGAAGATTCTATGAAAATTCAAAGAACCTATTGCAATAAAACGGCAATTTCATACTTTAACCCCTAATATTAACAAATACTAAAAAAAATAAAATCTTACCTTAATACATCGAGTATATAACCAGAAATAGAGACGAAATAAGGGCCATATATTCCTGGTAACACATTAGTCTCCGTATATTCCAAAAAATATTCTGTGTTTATTGTATTAAAGATAACATCTCTAACAATGCCATGCTGTTCTATTCGGTGGTGTGGAAAAACAGCAAAACATCTAATTACAAAACAAACAGAATCACATTTCATCGGTAATTAAATATTAAATATGTAATATTGCAATTTTCGTCCATTATAGCAAAGCTCAAATTCACTGGACGTTTTGAAGTGAAACAGTTGACAACACTCATTGACGACACCCGTAAATTATTTCCAACTCGGGCTAGCCAATCGGAGTGCAGTTGTCACAGTAATGATATGGCAGAATAGTTTTCAAACAAATTAAATGACATTTGGCCTCTATTTCTGGTTATATACTCGATGCGTTAATACTTTATTAGCATACAACACGACACAAAACAAATAATCAATAACAATATTTGTTATTGATTATTTGTTTTGTTTGAGACGTTTATGTATGTAATAAATGTAGGCGTATGTGTGTGTTTGAAAAAAAAAAACATTTTCAAGCTAGTTTATTTTTTGTTTAAAGACGTTTGGTACCTTGATCACACATTTGAAGTTTAGACCCATCCTTCAAGGACACTTTATATATAGGTAAATTGGCAACATTGTGCCCTGCGAGCTCTAAAACATGCATGTGGAAAATTTAATCACCGCTATTAGCGACGTGGTTACTATATCTAATTTAAGAGCCGCAACAAAGGTACATCACTGCTACTTTTTTATTTTTTACAATATCAAGTGACGGCACGAACAAGTCGTGTGCCTGGTGGTAAGCTACGCGCCTGTACATAACAGTTGCAGTGCCACTCACAGGTTTAAATCGCAAAGATCTGAGGGGCACGCCACTGCGCCCGTCACCCTGAGACATAAATTGAAAAGTCCCATGTGCCTGTAATTTCACCAGCACCCTTACCGCCTAATATTACTGCTTGGCAGCAGGAATAGGTAAAGTGGCAGTACTTCCCTGAACGAACTCTTTCACAAGGAACTCTATTATATTATATTCCAAATACATTTCCGTATTCTATATTCAATCATCATCATTATCAACCCTATTTATACGTCCCATTGCCCGATACTGGGCTCCTCTCAAGCGAGGGTTTAGGCCATATACCGCCACCCTGGCCCAATGCAGGTTGGGTACTTCATCCGCATTCCTATGGTTGTGAACATTCTTAGATGTGCAGATGTTTTCCTTCACCGAAAACGTCATGGTAAATTTCGCACATGAGTTCCGAAAAACTTAGAGGTGAGCTCGAACTCAAAACCACGACCTCTGCTTGAGAGGCAGTAGGCCAATATCGTCTGTAACCACGGTCATTAATGTCCATTATTTACGTGCAATTGATCAAACAGCGTTTCATGATCAAAATAACATTTAGTTATGAGAAATGCGCGACAAAATAACATATTATAGCCAACGATTTACATTCCTTGAATATCCGTTATCGTCTAAAGGGCAAATTTAAAAACCTATTTTTAATGTTATTTTTCGTCCGAACAGCTCTCGGCGTCACTCGATTAGGGAAGTGTTCATTAAATTACGAGATTGCTGTCCAGTTTGTCGAGCGAATTGCACTGACGAATTAAATTTCTACGAATTCAGCACGAATGCTTTCAGATTCGTTCCCTAAAGTACTTAATTGGATTTTGCGATAAGTATATCGCTAGTATTTTTCATTTGCCTGGTTTTTTGTTTATGAAATACCAACCACTTTTATGTGGTTTTAATTTAAATTACTATAAGTATTTTAAAAATCTGTCTTTTAGATTAATTTTAATTATATTTAGGAAATGAAACTTATTTTTCGGAACGTGTTTTTTCAAACAAACCAACATTTCGTACTCTTTATAGATTCTATTGTGACGATTCTGACCTTCTTCATCGTCATTCCAGTTTTTTATCAACCTCTTTTCTGTTTCCTGTCGAATTCCTTTTACTATTATTATTCTTACGTATCTTCTGTCTGTCGTCACTATCATCAAAATTCTTCACACACATACACACACAAATCACAAATCACCTTCATTTTTTAAACTTCACGTTACTTTTAAAATTATATAGTTATATACGCCCTTTTGGGCTTTCTTTTCCTCTTTTATCATCTCTTACAATAAATCTTGTCGACCGAGGTTCCTGCATTCTCATTTCGCTAAGGCTTAAGCTACACTACTATGGTCACGGTTGACTCTCAGTTTGGATTTATTTTACAACATAAATCGTAAGCTGACATTAATACAAACAAGAAGTGCTATGTGATAAAATTGTCTTATTTTTTTATGATACGAAATGACGGGGCGGACAGGTCGTGTGCGTGGCTGTAAGTGACACGCCTGTCTATAATAGCTGCAGTATCGTAGACCTGAAGGGGTACTACCATTGTGCCCGTCACTCTGAAACGGCCGCTGGAGACCCTACGTGTACAGTATAATAATATTTTTAGGATGATGTTGGGACTGCCTCGTATCTGCAATGCATCGGGGATGTTTGCAGAGTATGAGACGAATGGTTTTGCTGACATCCTCCGGAAAAGACAGCATCCCTGATGCGCAGAGTGCGGGACAGCCCTGACAGCATCCTACAAACTGTAACTGGTAGAAGTACCTCTCCCACGTGACAATGCTTCACGAGGAAGGTGATTTGAAAAAGATAAAGTACAAAAAATATATCTACTAACACTAATTTATGAACACTTTTCTTGTTATCATCACTACTAACAAATTATAGAACTCGTCTGAAATAAAAGAATTTTATTTTTATAGGTTGACCCATGTGCCTGTAATTTCACCTACATATGTAATTTCTAAAATATTAATTATCGAAAATTGTGCCTTTTGCTATGGACAATTTGTTTTAGTAAAGGTTCATACTCACTATAACTAAAAAATCAAAGAGATAATAAAAAATATGATCGTCCATATATGTCGTCCTTAATTGGAATTCTTTTGATACTCGAAATTCGTTCAACTGGCAAACGCGATAAAACAAATATTATAGAGTTTGAATTCAGGCGATAGGGGACCTGTAATTGAAAAATATCGATCCATCTTGATCCGGTTACATCGAACAATATCATACATCGTTAGTTGGAGTGTCTGTAGAAAACAGCTAAGTCGACGTACATTGTCAGATGTATGTAATACTCAGTTTATTTAAGAGTGTAATACTATCTTTGCTCGAATTCAAATAATGTCCATACTAGTACGGTTAATTTTGCTTGGGTCGGTCGAGCGGTAGGAACACTGGCTTTATTTCAGAATTTATTTCTTTACAAACGACCTTAAAGCCATTTGAGAAATGTATATCGTATAGTATACGTGTTCTATTTAGTTCAGTATAAAAAAAAAACATTGGTATATGTACCTATATGGTAAGTACCTATTGAATACAGAAATTTCGAGACTTAGCTCAAAAATTTACAAGAAATTTATTTTAAATAGAAAACCACCGTGAGACTCAGGCATATTAACTAAAAATAACGGATAACTCACGTATTTAAGTCAAATTTTGCTCGACATTTCGAACCAATTCGTGGTCCTCGATGAGATTCCGCGGCGGTGACTCGACGGAAACTGCGCGCCTAAGCCCTGGCAGCCCGCTCCTATTCCACGTTCAATTTAATCATTTGAACGAAAGTATAATAATAATAATTCTTTGTTTTGAGCCGTAAAATATCCATAGTATGTTATTAAAGAACTTAGAACAAGGTTAGTAGAAAAACAATACGATAGTTATTTGCTATGCAAGGCTGCAAAGTTGTTGTTTGGCGCGAGTGCTTGAATTGAAACCCGAGCAATGGAAGATAGATTCCTGAGCGTAGCGAGAGTTTCAAGGCACGAGACGTGGTAGATGAAAGAAAAACAGTTGAACTATAAAACATCTGTTTGTTTTTTTAATTAAAAAGAAATGTTTGCGAGTCAGATGCGTTCTGAACTTACCTCATCAATTTTTATTCCTGCTTGTACCTTAATTTTGTGTGATTAAGTGATTATTGAAATTATTTTAGTTCTTCAACGAATGTCAAATTAATGTCAACAATAATAAGAATAAAATACACCGACGGATTTTTATCATATAAATAATGTACGACAAATCGCGTAGTTGAACGTGTCATTATCTTTTTTTTTTCATCGAAAGAAAAAGTAAAGTGTACCACTGTCCATAGTCAAGTTTGAATTTCAAAAATCGTTTCCACGCTAGCGTGCAAAAAGCGCTCTTGCGCTCAGATTTCTAATGAGAAAGAAAGACTTTTCCATACTAGTGAGGTGAAAACAAAATTATTTTCTTATTTAAATAACAAATTGTGCTACCCCCTTGGCACGCTCTATCCAATGTTTCAGTATAGGACAATCATACCTTCCTGCTACGGCTTTTAGAATGCTGTTTGCCTCACACGGCTCAACAGCGAGACAATCTTTTTGCGCATAATAGCTTGGAAGCTATCCGTGGGAGCTACCGCGAAAATACCCGATGCACTACACCGGGTGGCAGTCCCATCAGCTTTCTAAATGCATTATTATTGGTTCATGGATCAGCGCGCCACTGATGTTCTGGTACTGCCTGCCATGTTGAAAAAGCGAAGAACGAACACATTATCAGTTTAAAAATTTCTAGCAGATATTAAATACTTAGCAAAAAATCATGAATCAATTGTATAATTGATATATTGAATTCTGTATAGATATATTATTATTACACACAGATATTACTACTACACTACAATGCCTACCTCCAAGGGTTGCATACACAGTAGGGGAGAGGTGTTTCAATTGCAACAGGGAGGCAATTGTAACATCTATTATTTCACGACATTTATTGACGAATAGCGGATGCTCTTGGCAGCAATCGAAGCTTAATTTGATGTTGTTTTACCGACCGAACGTACAAGTTAAAACAGTTTGCGCATGCTTTGTCACTAGATGACAATTTGAAAAAAGTGGCAAGTTTATTAAAGTAATTGCTTAACACAGTTTTTGTTAATGTAATTAAGTAAAACAGTATTACAACGATCAGTGGTGATTTTCGTAGAAGTCAACATGTAATCTATACGTGCAGGTATGTGAGTTGATCAAATTTACGATAGATTTTTATTATCTAATTCTTCTTTGCCAAAATGCGGCAGTGGTGCAAAAGTAACAAAACAAGGAGGTACAATTGTAACAAGAAAACCGCTGTATACAATAGGTACTTTACATATACCAATGATTTATTTATATCAACTGAACTAAATAGAACACGTATAGTATACGATACACACTGTTTAAATGGCATTTCGTTTTTAAAAAAATAAATTCTGATAGCTTATAAATATTTATATTCAGGGTAAACTTAAAAAACGCTACTTACGGTATGTTTTCAATAAACAAACACCGAAATCATCAGCCCAAACAATAACACTCACACGATTGTGGTGACGTATTTTTGAAGTTGTTTATTTTTTTAAATGACAGACCCAGGCATTAAAAACTTCATGGTTTGCTAGAGTAGTTACCGAAATAGCAATTAATATTAGTTCTTTTACCTGTTGTAACTTCGATATCCGATAAATCGGTATAAAATCATCACCGGCACCTCTAGGTGTGGTATGCTTCCAGAGACGCATGAATCGCGCAACGCTCTTTGGCATCTTGCGTCCACGGCTGCATGTATCGCGTGAGCGGATAAAGCCAGTGTCCCTGCCGCTCGACACGCGCTATAGAACCGATTCAGCATGGGAAAAATTAGAATTCGAGCTGAGGTAGCATCGACTGTTAAGTGATTAGCATAAACTTCTGAGAGTTTATTTAATTTATTTTTTACTGTTGACGATTTTTGTATGTTATAGTTGACTCACATTGCTGTTACACTGGACCCTCTTAGTGTCGCAATTGTAACGTTATTAGCTGATCTGAATAAGTGTCATTTTCTAGAGTTTTATGTACTTTTTTGTTATTTTCTTTATTTCATTTTATTATTAAATAACTTGAAATGATTGTGGCCAAAAAGTATTGCGCTGTGTTTACTAATTAAAATATTATGAATTGATTTTTTTTGTTACAACTGACACACCTCTCCCCTACCGATTTTGCCGTTAAATTTTTAATCCAACATCGGCTATAGGTGAATATATTTTATCCTACGATGCAGATACTCTTTTCGAAAATCCGGAATTTGAAAAAGTAATTATTGAATATTTATTGGTTTCAACCACTCCATCTCACTCCCTGTCTATATGTAGGTAGTACGGTTACTTACTTATTTGTAACACCTTATTCCGTCCAGTCTTTAATACAAACATGCAAAATTGGTCATTTCTGTTTAGTTCGATAGTCGTTCAAGTTATTATTAGTGCCATAGACTGCGACAATAAAGTTCCTAACTTAGTTGTATGCAAGTGGTTCTAACTGGCAACATTCCAAAACGGCCAAAACCTCAAATTTATGACCACCTCTGCACTCGCAGTACAACTAAATACATAGTATTTGAATACGAGTTTATAGAATTCACTCGTATTTACACATTAATACTAATATTTTGACTGAAAACAAGTGCGTATATCAAAACAATTCCAAGAGCTGTATTTCAACTGGAACGTGCTAGAGAATGTAATTCATCAACAAGTCAGACTAGTCTTCCAACTGCCTCACATAGACTAAACTCGAGCGAGGGACTTCATCCGAGGGAAGTAAGGCCATCAATCCTGGTGCTGGAAATAGAAATGCTCTCATAAAATCTGAACATCTCCTCTGAAATCCCACGGCTATTTTAAACTAGGCTCAGCAACCCTGATGACGTGCATGGTAATATTACCGAGTGTCGGAGCTATTTGCGTGGCGACTGTCACTTTCAACGCATTATCCCAAAACCCGACCCTTTACCTAAATATACGACATTTTCCACGAGACCATTTCACACGCTCATCAGCGTCTGATCCAAAAGGGACACGTCATTTTGCAAATTAGCTGCTATACTTATGTTCATCCTTTTAAGTTTTTTTTTATTCACCATTTTAGTTATAACATATACCTATCTTTCTGCCGCTTAAATGTTTAAGTACCTGTATGGATTAGATGAAATAATAAACGGTTAGAAAAAGAAATGAAATTGCACCGAACTAAAGCTAAATAAATATATTACTAAATTTAAAATAAGATACTGAAAAATAAACACAGAATACCGACATAATTAATCGAATTAAGCTAACATCGTGAACTTGTTCAAATCACAATTTTACGAAAAAAAACTGTACTTCCGAATATATTAAACTTCCGAAAGAAAAACTAACTTACCGATGTATGTCCTGGGTAGTCACTGATAATAGCATTTCCGTATGATGAATAGTTTAACAAGCACCAAAATTTATGAATTGTTTAAAAGGTCGCTCTTAAATCGGTCGGGCTAGTGTGCACTACCTAATTTTATTATTTAAGTACTCGATTTTTATCGGGTAATTATTATTTAATATTCGAGTATTGTATCGTAAAATATTATTTAATAATTACACGATACTTGAATATTTAAATAATAAAAACTGTCACGGAAATTAGGCAGATAACACTAGTCCGAGAGTGACCGAAATTTATAATAAGTATGTAATTGGTTATACGAACTAGCTCGAGGAATAAAATTCACGGCAAAGGAATTTAATCGAAAATTAGATCGAATTGCTAATAATGTCGCCATGCGGTGCGGCTCGCGAATAGCAGCGGACTGCCTCGTCGCAGTTTGCATTAAAAAGACAATGTGGGGCACAAAAACAGTCCAAATGTACCTTATTTTCTAAAATTAAAAGTTTGTTATTTTAAACAAAGAAGGCATCGCTAGCAACGTGATTTACGAAAAAAATTACTAACAATAATTTTCGGTAAAATATAAATTAAGTTAACAAGATTTCGGAACTTTCAGTATTCCATTCGTTTTGTCAGCGTATTCTTATTTGCATAAAAGTTTTTGGTAGCTTTGTAAATAACCCAAAAATATTCATATTTTGAATACGTTCGTTTTTAATACTTATCGGAGCTTTTGTTACTATCCGTAGATTAGATGATGTCCTTTGGTTCGGAATGTATTATCTACACCAAGTACATTGTTTGATATGTCGAATTTGCGTTGCAGGCCGTCTAGGCCTACAACACCTGTCAATATCCGAATACCCCCTTTCACTCCATTTACGTCTTTGAATGTGTCACCGTTTCAGTGCCTGAAGATTGATGTGTGGGAACAGTACTTATGCCTAGGCTTCTTCCCACATTCACACTTGACAAGTTAGCACGAGTGGTTAAGCCGTCTCAGTAGATATTCGCCGTGTGATGTGGTCCGAAAAGTGTTTAAACCCTAGTATTTTTAGAAAAAGATTTACTCTAGAAACCTTTTTAGAGGTGTTTTTTGTCCATTATAATTGCTTCGCCTCGGAAGGTGTCGTTAAACTACAGACGCCGAACAAATAGTTAACGTAACGTGTGTAAGTACAGAGTTTCTTTTAGATTACACCGAGCAGATGTAATCTGTTTTCTACCGGTGTAATGAAATAGACACGAGCATTGAAACTGGAATAGACAATTAAATAGCCTGAGTGGTTTCAAAATACCTGTTACATGGAAAGAGAAATGAGCTTTTAAGTTAAGTTTTTAGGTTATATTTATATAAACAAAGGTCTGCAACAAGCTTATCGAAAAATTTGTAATACATTCAGTCAAAAAAGTATCGGGAATGAATGATTTGTGTATGGTTCCAAATTCAAATTTTTGTTTTTTTGTAGTTGTTAGATTGGCACAACTGTTTTCCATTTTGGCGCGGAGTTTGAGTTGCATCTGTTATTTATAATAGGGGTTAAAGTATGAAATTGCCGATTTGTACTGAAAATCTAAATTGTTTATTTTTGAAAATTTTAACAAATTTATTTAATCAAAATAGTTGCCATTATTATCTATAC